>NC_084551.2:29420000-29565000 GCF_033978685.3 Nerophis lumbriciformis | reverse complement strand
ATACCATATATGGAAAATCCATTGACACAAGGCAAGAACGTCACATGAGAAAATTCTAAACAGCTCGTTTGGAGGAAATATGAAGGAAGGCATAATGTTCCATAAATATTTCCGTCATGCCTTAGCGGTTTGATTTCAATTTTTGGGACTTATGCAAATCCCAAATACACAAAAACAGGTTCCAATAGGTAAGAAAAGTTGGGGAACTGCACTTTTTTTGGAATCATTATGAAAGACATGAAGATGGATTTTTTTTTAATGCATTCTAAATATTAAATAAATGTGATCAAAAGTCTGCTTACAAAGGAGCTTATGGGAGCCGTTTAATTCTGCCTATAAAGCACTTAAGAAAACATCCAAACACCTCCATTAAAGTTGTATATACATGATGTAAGTATATATGTAATGTAGTGACGGGCACATTGTAATAACATTCAATATTTACGTATTTTGATCATTTTCAGCAAACGCGGTGCATTAATTTCATCACGTTTGTTTTTTCCTTCATCACTGATTATTACTCACTGCAGACATAATAAAACATCACTTATTGTACAATGTCTGCTGTCACTAGGATGCCGACTGCTAGGATGTTCATATATTCCCATTTAGATGAAGAATGACTCATAATCCTCGCGGAAAAAGGGGAGTGGACCCAAGCGTCTTTTCGTGTTGTTCTTGCCGTTTCTGTGTCTAAATTAGCTGTCAAAATGTCCCAACTTGTGGGAATACCTACTCAGACTTTTTCTGTCCAGGTGATTTATTCTCTACAATAAACTTCCACAAGCAAGACCGCAAGGAAGCAGCAGACAACTGGATGATGTAAACATAGGGACACACGGAAGTGATTACGTCGCCGCTATAAATAGTTTGTCTGCGTTAGCGCTTATAATAACAAAATCACTAATACTTAGTTAATATTCAAGTCATGACATGCAAATGGAGGATTGTTGGCGCTTTTTGAATGGTTATTTATTGGATTTTATGAGCGAAATAGTGGAGCTCCCATTTGAGCCGCTGTAAGTGGACTTTTATTTACATTTATTTAATATTTAGAACGCATTTAAAAAAAAATCCGTCGTCATGTCTTTCTTAATGATTATGAACGATAGGCAAAATTCCCAAAAAGTGCAGTTCCCCTTTAAGCCTTCAGCAAGACAAAAAAAGGTGGAATAAAGTATTATTGTTATCTAATTGTGGCGTTGTGCATCATGTACAACATGCAGTGACAGGGACAGCTTTTTTTATGCAGAGTCTCAATCGATCAGCGAGTGTGCAGGTGTACCTAATGTTGAGACCAGGTGAAACTATATATTTTGTTCATGAACTTGATTTCCGACTGTGTCTTGAAGAAAAATAGCAGTGACGTTTTCAAGATTTATATTTACACAAAGTACATTTAAAATAAATTAATTCAGATATATTTGGAGAGGGTGGGGTGTGGTTTCATTTGCAATCTGGGAAAGCATTCA
This sequence comes from Nerophis lumbriciformis, assembly GCF_033978685.3. Lineage (NCBI taxonomy): Eukaryota > Metazoa > Chordata > Actinopteri > Syngnathiformes > Syngnathidae > Nerophis > Nerophis lumbriciformis. Next base: position 29,563,528 of record NC_084551.2, on the reverse strand, counting down.
CAAATGAACATCTTGCAGACAGATTAAAAAACGGATTATAAAAGCAACTGTGGAGCAAAACCTGTACCACAGCATATGCAATACATAGGTTTCTATGTTGAGTTTAGTGGCAAGCTACTTGTTCTGCAGCTACAACATCATACTATTTATGGAATTCATGCAGCACAGCCACACTGTAAATGCTAACCAAATTAGGGTGCGGTGCACACAACCAAACTGTCAGAAAGGCATTTGTTTGTTTGAATGACTGCTGCACAAATCAATTCATGGATAAACAGCTCCAAAGTGACTCTCACTGTTTAAGGATGTGCAGTATTTACTGTTTTGTGAACAGTAAACGACCACTATTGCTTTTTTTCCCCTTTTTTTTTTAACAAAAAATAAACATTGCAAACGTCAGCATAAGAAAGTAAATCAGAATGATGTCCTCCGCAGTGTAAAGTAAGATAAGATAATCATTTTCAGTACCACTGAATCTACTGTACCAACTACCTGAGTCCGTGTCAAAACTTATTGATTTCACTTCCGATCCTATACAGATTTTGGAGCCCTGAGTATTGGCCAATACTGGTACTAATCCGTTACGAGTTCAGCAGGAATCATAGAACATACTTTTATTATTTTGTAATGTGGAATGTTAGAAAAAGGTTTGATCAATGGAAATTTTTCAGAACAATGGTGGGTATATCAACACTAACCTTATTACTTTGTGTTTTGGTGACATCTAGTGGTCACGATAATTTATTCAATTAAAGTCAGGCAGTAGTTTGAATGATGCGGACCCTTTTGTTACTGGATACTTTCTAATAGGCTTGAGCCTTGGATGTGTAACTAATATGTAACTGTAATTATTTGATACTTGTTTATATTGACAAATGCTGCATTGTTGTCCAATTAAAAACACTTATTATGTATGTCTAGCTTGTGTGCTTAGCTAGCTCCTAGTAGCCTATCAATGGTGGCTGCTAGTGTTTCAAGTAGAGGAAGCTTATTTTCAGCTACTCTCCAAACACGAGTACAAGATATAAAGATGCTAGATTTAACAAAGAAAACATCACTTAGGGGATTATAAAATTATCCATATTAATACGGAACAACAGAATGAAACTTGAAAAATGCTCTGGCAGTGGTTTATATTTCAAGATCGCTGATTCGCTCATTTTGCTGTCAATCAAGAAGGGATTCAGCCTCAGACAGATCATCCAATCATCATGCAGAAGCTCAGCGTCCAAGCCAGACAAGGCCACGCCCACTTCTCGTTCACTTCCAGAGACGCTCCCCGTCCGTGGGCGGGACATAGCCCAGCATTTATCCAATGATTGTCTAGTTTGGCTGCAGAGGAACAACACACTCTATGCTCCCCCGTTGAAATCAATGGACGCTCCGCTTCAACACAGTTCAATGCACTGTGGCGCTACCACAATGAACGAGGAAAGTTGGAGAAAGTAGCTGATTCTGATTTTTTTATATTTTAGGGGAAGCTGAGCTTCCCTTGCAGTCAAATTGCCACTGTAGCCTATGGCCCTCCCATGATTACCTTTTGTAAATAACTTGACTAAAATACGAGAAAAGACCAAATTTGTGTGCTTATTGGAGGACATTTAGATGTTAACTGGCTGTCCAGCTTCGCACAAGTAAACACGCAGCAGGACTGCTTGTATCGGACATCTTACTTGCAAGCCGATACTTGCATTGTTTTTGCTGATATCAGACTGTTGTCAATATCGGATTGGGACACCCGTTGATTTTAGGCAGTTCTTCCATAACCGTGACGGCGTGGCGAAGTTGGTAAAGTGGCCGTGCCAGCAATCGGAGGGTTGCTGGTTACTGGGGTTCAATCCCCACCTTCTACCATCCTAGCCACGTCCGTTGTGTCCTTGGGCAAGACACTTCACCCCTTGCTCCTGATGGCTGCTGGTTAGCCCCTTGCATGGCAGCTCCCACCATCAGTGTGTGAATGTGTGTGTGAATGGGTGAATGTGGAAATAGCGTCAAAGCGCTTTGAGTACTTTGAAGGTAGAAAAGCGCTATACAAGTATAACCCATTTATCATTTATTTATTTATAACTTATTGTGGTTTGATTTGTGTACAGGCCTTGCCCTGACAAATATGACTGAAAATTAATAAATACATTTATCACAAAATAAGGGATTATCACGGGTTTGACGCATCACAGCATATCATAGCAATTTAGCAGATGCCATACAAATATGACGCCCTTAGGTAGTCTAAGAGATGACGTCAGATAAATCTTGATTGGAGGATTTGGACTGTTGCAGCCGAAAATGCTTCAATTTGCTGCATCTTTTTCAGGAAATTCTTTGTAATGCTTACCACAAAAATCACAGGATTTCAACAAACATTTTAAAACAAATACTGTATTGATGTTTTACTGCTTTTATACCACTCAGACTTACAAGTAGACACTAGATGGCAGTAAACAAAAAATACATACATAGAACTCATTGTCAAATTATTGTACTGCTTTCATTTTTCATCACTACAAATAGTAATTTGTATTCACAGAAAGAAACGCCACCAAAGGCTTCCTTATTGTCTGCCCTGTCGTTCACAGGTTGTAGACTGGAGATCGACCCATATTGTTTTGTTCAGGGCCGATACCAATACCGATTATTAGTAGTCAAATAGGCTGATAACCGATATTTGGAGTTGACATTAATTTGCAGTAAAAGTTATTTAAACATGAATAATATATGTCAGTGAACAGATGGACAAGGTTTTACGGTGGTTTTTTTCAACATTACTTTTCAGGAAATGTTGGGCCAGTCGGGATATAATGTTTCATGAGGCGATAATGTTGTGGTTCATTTAGCAGCAAACAACATCTTTCATTACATGTATCTAAGAGGAGCATCAACGTTTGCATTTCAAAATATGAGAAATCTCCTGAAAATTGGTAAAAATATGGGATTTCTCTACACCACAATAACTTGCAAGCTAATCAACGTTATAGCAGGTTGTGGATGTAATAATACTTTGTAAGGTTTCATTGTGAGAAACCCTGGTTGAAGTTTATGTGGAACATGTATACAGTTTCAATATGACATCCCAAATTATGAAATGAGCACTACTTATTACTACTTACTCTGTTTATCACTATTTTTAATGCTAAATACTGGTATCATGTGTGTACATGTTTGTATCTCCTGTTGTAGTTATAATAAAAAATATCGTCCGATAGACATACAGTAGTAAGTTTGGACACACCTCCTCATTCAATGTGTTTTCTTTATTTTCAGGACTACTTACATTGTAGATTGTCACTGAAGGCATCAACACTATGAATGAACACATGTGGAGTAAAAAAAGGTGAAATAACTGAAAACATGTTTTATGTTCTATTTTCTTCAAAATAGCCACCCTTTGCTCTGACTACTGCTTTGCACACTCTTGGCATTCTCTCGATGAGCTTCAAGCACACCTGTGAAGTGAAAACCATTTCAGGTGGCTACCTCTTGAAGCTCATCGAGAGAATGCCAAGAGTGTTCGAAAAAGTAATCAGCGCAAAGGGTGGCTATTTTGAAGAAACTAGAATATGAAACATGTTTTCAGTTATTTCACCGTTTTTTTGTTAAGTACATAACGCCACGTGTTCATTTATAGTTTTGATGCCTTCAGTGACAATCTACAATGTAAATAGTCATAAAAATAAAGAAAATGCATTGAATGAGAAGGTGTGTCCAAACCTTTGGCCTGTGCTGTATATCAAAATGGCAAATATCGGCGCTGATAATCGTTCCCTCCCTATTGTAGACGTGTGTGTTTTACGCTTGAAAGTATTAATCCATCTTAAACATTATATATTGAGAGCATGTGTGAACTCTTAAAAGCGATCTATAGCAGTCATTTTTGTTGGCATATGAGAGCCCATGAGAGATCATCATCACACTTCAACATTTCTACCATGTAAACGCTCGGTCAGCATTGCTAATGAAAAAGTCTTCTCAAATGCTTTGGAGTGGTTTGAATGAGCATCGCAACAATCCGTGTTTACAAACTTGTACGAAAGAACTCTTGTCTGCTCAGAGGCCTAGTGGTTAGAGTGTCCGCCCTGAGATCGGTAGGTCGTGAGTTCAAACCCCGGCCGAGTCATGCCAAAGACTATAAAAATGGGACCCATTACCTCCCTGCTTGGCACTCAGCATCAAGGGTTGGAATTGGGGGTTAAATCACCAAAAATGATTGCCGGGCGCGGCCACTGCTGCTGCTCACTGCTCCCCTCACCTCCCAGGGACTGATCAAGGGTGATGGGTCAAATGCAGGGAATAATTTGTGTGTGACTGTCATTTGTACTTTAACTTGAACTTTGTCTGGCATCAGTCACAATAATGAACGATGCGCTCCCCCCGCAGGACAAAGGCGGTACTGCAGGAACAGGACAACCCCTCCTGTTTCCGCCTGCCTTCCGCCTCTCCACATGCGAGGCCTACGTCGGCCACCCAGCGGCTGCAGTGGACAACATCTTCAGCCATCTTCCAATGCACTCCCAGCAGGCCAAGGTCCCTTATCTGATGATTCCTATCGGGGGGATCCAAATGGTACAAGCCAGGCCACGCTCCAACCCTTCCACCCCCTCGTCCCCCATGTCTCCTTCCACGGAGGGGCCCTCACCTGCCAGGTTTGACTCATACTGGGGCGGGACCCCAGGACCTCAAGGGAGTCGGGCTCCGGGAGGCGAGCGCTCAGAAAGCAGCCAATCAGGACAGCGCGGCGCAAACGTGCCGACTTCGAAACTGGAACGGACGGACTCAAAGCAATATGGCAGCTCGCGAAGCTCCGCCCACGAGGGGGAGGAGCCACCTTGCGGAAGTGAGCAGGTGGCTCGAAGAGACCAGAGCACCTAATAACGTCTTATTTGCTTTCTTTTTTTATACCGTTTTCAATACAATTGTTAACTTAAATGTTTGGCAATATTCAGGTTTGTCATAAAAAAATGCACTTTTTTTTCTTTGTGAACATTTCTGTAAATGTATATATGAAAATGATATATGAATATAAAGTTCCTGTATCTGTATCGATACTGGTAATCTTACTGTCTGTTGGAATATGTGTAAAGGTAATATAAACATTTGTAAATGACCAAAATATTACATCTTTAAAAAAAAATCTTTTTTTTCCCAGTATTATACTCCAATTGTAGTTGTGCCTTTTCTGTCCAGGTTTGTGTTTTGAGCTGTACAGTACAGATAGAACATGAGAAGGCTGTGAAATTTTATATTTGTGTCGATTTATATTCGGTGTTTTCGTTCTTAATACTGTCGCTTTAATTCCAGGGTAACCAAGAGTCAGATGGATGATTTATTGAAGGAGCAGCAGAAAGCCGTCACAGGGAATGCACTGAAGTTCTATTTTTTAATCGTATGAGACTCTGGATGAGGTTTCTCTCCACAAGGACGAGCGCTCCTTATTTATTGTTGACAACCTTTCATTTTTTTACTCTTTGTTTCTTTTCTTACATTTTTCATGATGTTCTTGCGATTTGAATCGGTGGATAAAGATGAGGGATCGACCGGTGCCAATGGATCAAGTGCCCTGCAAATTTCACACACAGCCAAATTTGCAGTCATTGGGAAAAATTAAAAAAATATCTATATATTGCACCAAACGGTCCTGAGGTTGTGATTTTCCATGCAGTGTGTTTAAAATAGATATACACAGTAGGGCTGTGCAGTATGTACGATATGAATGATATCGATTTGGTCGACGATAGAGCTTTTGATATCGTTATATGCATGTTGGTGACACATGTCCTCGACAAAATGTAGCGTCCTCGCTAGCGGCTCGTTCCACTACAGTGCGAGTCCTTAATCCTCACTTTTATGGTGGCATATAAACTGTTTCCTACAAGTATCATTATCACTGGAGGACTAGCACATTCTACACTACGAACTGCAGGAGGATATAAGATGCCGAATCGATGCCAATATTGACAGTATAGTATCAGTATAAGGTCGATACTACAGTGCTGAGTGATATTTTTATGATCACAGCATATTTTTGTTATTGTTTATAAAAACCCAGAAAATAAGTCATTGGACACTTTAAGGAATAAAAAGAGAGTCAATAGTAGATTTTAATTGACGTTATTTTGCTCAATATATTGTTTGTAAAGAAAGAAAATACATTAATTTAAATATTTAATTGATTCAGTTGCAAAGCTATCCTTTATTTTGTTTAATTATAATTGTGATCAAAAATGTAATCATTTAATGATCCTTAAAAAATTGAAGAATCAGTATTGGCATGGCCGATAATGCCCCTGTAACTACTTGGTATCGGATCAATACCCAAATTTGTAGTATCGCCCAAAAACTAATGTAAAGTATCCAAACAACAGAATAATAAATGCTTGTTATATTTTAGTTCAAACCCCGGCCGAGTCATACCAAAGACTATAAAAATGGGACCCATTACCTCCCTGCTTGGCACTCAGCATCAAGGGTTGGAATTGGGGGTTAAATCACCAAAAATGATTCCCGGGCGTGGCACCGCTGCTGCTCACTGCTCCCCTCACCTCCCAGGGGGTGAACAAGGGGATGGGTCAAATGCAGAGGACAAATTTCACCACACCTAGTGTATGTGTGACAATCATTGGTACTTTAACTTTAACTTAACAGAACTGTATATAGAACCATGCTGCAACAATATTAACAGTAAATTAGCAAGTTGATTAATAATATCCATCCATTTACTACCGCTTATTCCCTTTGGGGTCGCGGGGGGCGCTTTGACAAAATAATACAACTGAAAATGACGCAATATGTTACTGCATACGTCAGCAGCGAAATTGGGAGCCTTTGTAACCTGTTTTGAAATGTTATCTTCCAATATAAAAGCCCCTGATGTAATAATAATGACATAACTAATCGTCACCCTTTATCATACTGTAGTTAGTTTTTCTGGAAAGTATCGATGTTTTAATTGTGTTCTATTTTTCAATGTTTGTATTCTGTATACAATATTTACAGATGTTGATTTTCATTAATTGATTGAATATTTTTTCAAGGTTTTCATTTTTGCAAATATAGTTCCGTATTTCTTGGGTTGATGACTGCATTAGAATTAAGATGATAATGTTTCACTAAATGAAATAATAAACGTGTTTCTAGTGTATAATCACACTGTAAAACCGAGCGCGACCACTAGATGTCGTCGTTCAGTCACGTACTTGATGCGGCTGGTGGTGGGGGGGTCGTCCTCTAGAAAGGAACACAAAAGGTTGTCATAAATTAAGGTTACAGGAACATGGTTTCATACGTCCGAAGGAATTCGTTTATTTATATTTTAAGTCCGAAACATTTCGTTACGCTCGCATGTTTTGTACGAACGGCGTTTGGAAGATCTGGAAAACGCTGACTTTACTTCCGTCTTTCGACGACAATGGCGGAAAGCAAGGTTGTGTTTTCGGACACCAAGGCACGCAATATTAAATCACCTCTCCAGGTAAGTGTACATTTACTGTAGCCAGAGGAGAATATTTACTAAACTACCTTCAAATAATTCAAAATGAAATGTACACCGGGAAGACTAAAATTACACTTTTGGATAAGGCGAGTAGCTGTTGCGCATGCGCGTGGTTTTATCCTCTGAGAATCAGAAAAATTAAAAATGCTGCTATATTATTAATTAATTATTATAATAATTAATAATTTGCACGTTAAGTAATTTTTTTCTCGTGTAAAAAAAAATCACAATTATTTCAATTATTAGATGTATTAATATAATATATAATACCAATATCCAATATTAATAATATATGTAAGCATATCCTAATCTGCAATAAACCAGTCCAAAGTAGAAAAAGAAAAATTACAAATCAAGAAAGAAACATTGTGTGTGTCCAAAAAGGAGCAAAAACTTATACTGTCCCGTGTCATCACTCAGATACATCAATACAAACATAATCAACTGATACTTTACAGTATTAAGTATATTAATATTATTGTTGCTATTAATTTTATCCAGATATTCTCACAATAATAAACCCACTCATCATTTCATCAAATGTAAGTTGTATAAATACCCTTAAGATATTTTACTTTTCCTCCTCTTTGTTGTACCAATTATTTTTTATTTTGTTTTACATTGAATTATGTTATTTGTTTGATTTCCTCATCTAATTCATTCCATTGAGCCACTCCACAAACCAATATGCACATAATTTCTTTTTTGTTGTTTTGACGGGAAGAACAATACAAAAACAATGTACAAGAGTTTATAGCTCTTCTTACCAATTTTGTAATGTTTGATAGTTACTTTTAACAACATTGGACATGAAAAAACATACACAACCATCACTTGAACTTTTCTTAGTTTTGACCTTTTCACTCATAATATGAATCATGTGCAAAAAGCAAATTCTCTTCTTGATTACACGTGTGCAAGAAATACAGTAAGTATTTTATAGTTCAATGGATAAAACCCAACAAATCGCGTATGACTGGAAAGCTCAGGATGTCCTCTCCACGAGGGATGTGCGGATCGATCGGCCACCGATCAGTATCGGACGGCTTTCGTGAAAAAGTACGTGATCACCATTGCACACTAATGCATTTTATTGCCCACCACAAACACCAATTCCCTTTGGCGGATATTGTATTTATTTTAAGTCTCCCAGCTGACAAGTGGCAAGCAGCTAATTATACGTCTCCATACACAGTGTGGAGCCGCTCCTCTAAGCTAGTAATGATCACCTCTATCACTTTAAACAAACTACATTTATTTGTATCTTAGTAACAATTTACTGGAGGACAAGGCTGAACATATTACACAGAGAGGAAGAGAATAAGGAATGAGTTTACTAATATTGTGTTGACATTCCATAAATGCATTGAAACATGTACAGTTAATATTTGTGATTGGTATCAGCCAATCTCACTCATGGACAATCAGTATCGGAATCAGCAGCAACAACCCTGATTGTAACATTCCTCCTCTCCACAGAAACATATTTTAGTAGTTTTGCATTTGAAATAAGGCTGTGAAAAAACGTCTCCCTTCCAGAAGACAAATGAGGATATTAGTTTGTGCTTCTTAAAGCAACTAAAACAAGTGTTTACCATACATTCAATATTTGAGGCACTCTTTTTGAAGCAAACTACATTTTTTGTCTCATTGGACACTTTGAGACTCTACCATGAAAGAAGCAAGAAAAAAAACCACATTTATTTTGCTTTTGTCTCTCCCACAGTGTCCGTAAACATAATAACATGACCAATTACGCAAATTAGAATGTGGTTGTATCTACTAATGTCCACCACCACAAATACATTACAATGTTGTGGCAAACATAATTAAACATTGCATATGCAAATAATTGAGTTCCAGCCAACCCACTGTCACTGTTTACGTGTCCACAGGAACTTCAAGGAGAGAGTTACGTAATGAAACTGCGGCCCAGTTGCTTGACTCCTGCTGTGACTTGACCCTCCATAGCGGGCTTTACGAAACCACAAGGTAACATTCCTTACTTCTTTTTTTATCCATACTGTTGCATATCCAAAGAGCTGGCGAATTGAAGGGATGCATGTGGAGAGCAGCACATCTGCGCTCCTGAGGGAACTGAACTTGTGACCTCTGAGGCAAGAATGTGTTGTCAAATGTGTGCAGTCATGATGCTATGTGGCCATGTCACACATTCTTTTTTAAGAGGAAAATGTTCTCCTCTGTCCAACAAAAGTCAGATTAGTTACATCCAGCACATATAGTTACATTCAAAAGAAGTATTTGGACAGTGACAGAGCGGTCAGTGTACAGTATTTTATAGTCAATATTATTTTGTTTCATGAATGGGAATTGAAACAAACAAAAAAAGATGGGTTTAACTGAATATGGATTGAAAATGATTTGCAAATCATTGTATTCCGTTTATATTTACATCTAACACAATTTCCCAACTCATATGGAAACGGGGTTTGTATATCGCATTTTCAACCCATATTCAGTTGAATATGCTACAAAGACAACACATTTGATGTTCAAACTGATAAACTTTTTTTTTTTTTGCAAATAATCATTAACTTTAGCATTTGATGCCAGCAACACGTGACAAAGAAGTTGGGAAAGGTGGCAATAAATACTGATAAAGTTGAGGAATGCTCATCAAACACTTATTTGGAACATCCCACAGGTGAACAGGCAAATTGGGAACAGGTGGGTGCCATGATTGGGTATAAAAGTAGATTCCATGAAATGCTCAGTCATTCACAAACAAGGATGGGGCGAGGGTCACCACTTTGTCAACAAAAGCGTGAGCAAATTGTTGAACAGTTTAAGAAAAACCTTTCTCAACCAGCTATTGCAAGGAATTTAGGGATTTCACCATCTACGGTCCATAATATCATCAAAGGGTTCAGAGAATCTGGAGAAATCACTGCATGTAAGCAGCTAAGCCCGTGACCTTCGATCCCTCAGGCTATACTGCATCAACAAGCGACAGTGTGTAAAGGATATCACCACATGGTCTCAGGAACACTTCAGAAACCCACTATCAGTAACTACAGTTGGTCGCTACATCTGTAAGTGCAAGTTAAAACTCTCCTATGCAAGGCGAAAACCGTTTATCAACAACACCCAGAAACGCCGTCGGCTTCGCTGGGCCTGAGCTCATCTAAGATGGACTGATACAAAGTGGAAAAGTGTTCTGTGGTCTGACGAGTCCACATTTCAAATTGTTTTTGGAAACTGTGGACGTCGTGTCCTCCGGACCAAAGAGGAAAAGAACCATCCGGATTGTTATAGGCGCAAAGTTGAAAAGCCAGCATCTGTGATGGTATGGGGGTGTATTAGTGCCCAAGACATGGGTAACTTACACATCTGTGAAGCGCCATTAATGCTGAAAGGTACATAGAGGTTTTGGAGCAACATATGTTGCCATCCAAGCAACGTTACCATGGACGCCCCTGCTTATTTCAGCAAGACAATGCCAAGCCACGTGTTACATCAACGTGGCTTCATAGTAAAAGAGTGCGGGTACTAGACTGGCCTGCCTGTAGTCCAGACCTGTCTCCCATTGAAAATGTGTGGCGCATTATGAAGCCTAAAATACCACAACGGAGACCCCCGGACTGTTGAACAACTTAAGCTGTACATCAAGCAAGAATGGGAAAGAATTCCACTTGAGAAGCTTAAAAAATGTGTCTCCTCAGTTCCCAAACGTTTACTGAGTGTTGTTAAAAGGAAAGGCCATGTAACACAGTGGTGAACATGCCCTTTCCCAACTACTCTGGCACGTGTTGCAGCCATGAAATTCTAAGTTAATGATTATTTGCAAAAAAAAAAAAACATCAAATATCTTGTCTTTGTAGTGCATTCAATTGATTATGGGTTAAAAAGGATTTGCAAATCATTGTATTCCGTTTATATTTATTACATCTAACACAATTTCCCAACTCATATGGAAACGGGGTTTGTATATATATATATATATATATATATATATATATATATATATATATATAAAATAAATACTTAAATTTCAGTGAATTCTAGCTATAAATATACTCCTCCCCCCTTTACCCCGCCCCCCATCCCACCCCGACGGCCCCCCTAAAATCTCTCGAATTTGGAAGTCTCAAGGTTGGCAAGTATGGGTGCGAGTGGTAATACGAGAGAAAGAAGGTGCAAATCTGGTAACAAATGAAGGAAGAATTACTTCCCAAGAAAAACAGCAGGGGGTCCATCGTCTGGCGGTGGTTTGGCTTCAAGCAGGAATATTTTGAACAGACAACCGTAATATGTCAAGTGTGGGGCAAAAGCATTGCTACGAAAAGTAGCATTACTGCTAATATGTAGCATCATTTGAAAAGTCACCTGCTAGAGAATGAAGAGTGCTTGAAACACCGCATGTCAACATTTCCGTTCGGTGCCACACCAACAAAATGCCGAGGCAACCATTTCCACATCAACACCGTATGAAAAAAATAGTCAACAACAGAAGGAGATAACGTCCGCAGGAACCTGCCACATAGCGAAGGACATACACTATTTGATTTCCAATTATGCAGCTAATTTTTATTTGAAAGTTATTTAAATATCTTGTGTTACATCATGCACAAAAGTGCACTTTATTTGTTTTAAACTATTGTAGTGGCGTTCTGTACAAAAAGTGCTCTTTAATTTAGTGTTGTTTTGATAAGTCATCTTAGTGACATCATGCACTAAAGTGCACTAATAGCTTGTTTTAAAATGTCTTTGACAATCTTGCACTTTCTGTTTTGAAATGACATGAATGTTTGTGCCACTGCTTAATAACTGTTTAATAAATACAGTTTTGGTAAATTGACTTATTTGTGATTTCCCTCTTGGCATGAAAGTTTGAAATGAGCATATATTAATGCAGTATGAACAAGAATGTTTTAATGTAGACACATAAAATCATCATACTGGTGTGATTATATGCTTCAAGTGTTCATGCAAGGCTAAGGCAAAATATCGAGATATATATCGTGTATCGTGACATGGCCTAAAAATATCGAGATATTAAAAAAAGGCCATATCGCCCAGCCTTACATGTATGCACTTTGTGTGTGCGTTTTGACACACTCAACATCATGCGCCTCAGCTCTCTAGTCATCGCCACACAGCGGCACTTAGATGAAAGAACGGTACCGGTACTTTTCAAATACAGTATAGTACCGATTTCAATCAATTAGTATGAGATAGGCTCCAGCACCCCACCCGCGACCCCACCCCCGAAAGGCACAAGTGGTAGAAAATGGATGGATGGATGACTACTGCTCTTTTACCCCAATGATACTAAACTGATGGTGAAGAGGAGAAATGTGTCACTCATGCTCATGATACTCATATGTATCAGGACAAAGCATCAAATGTGTAATGAATCACCGCCAGTTTACACACATTTTGGTAGCCCATTAATGGCTCCATGGAAGGGAACTGTGGGCGGAGCCTTTATTGTGACATCACACGGAGAGGTATAAGACAGTGCCACAAACAAAACAGCAGCATAGTGACAACAATGACCACACAGCTCAGTGCAGCTCTGGACAATATGTCGTCTCACGTCACTATTTTACTTCTCGTCACAATTTTGGCTTCTCTGCAAGGTGGTGAGTGCACTTTTATAATCTTATTTAATTGCTCTATTCAGGCTATGGGGGATGTACAGTACATGTACACGAGCGGTTCACCTGGCCTGCATACACCTCACAAGTGGGTCACTTACTGTGTCATAGGCATAGGTCAGAGATATACTTTTATTTGTGTTTTATATGTGCTGGTTACTAAGCATTACCTGGAACTCACAAACGGCATGTACAGTAAGGTGCGTCTTCTTGCTATACTGCTGTATACACACTGTGTGCATACAATATAAGCATGTTTTGGCAGGTTCAGGTACACAGGGACCATTTATCAAACAAGTATCTTTGTCACTTACTTTGAACAAGTTTTGCAAAAATGTGCATTATTTCCTTGGTAATAGCAGATGGAATGTTTGCAATATGATGGACAAGTTGAAGGGTTACCCTCGGGGGGAAAGAAAGCTGACTTTTTCTGTACTTATAGTACCGGTACATCTTTGCTCGATTATTTGCCATCATTTTAGTGGTGTTATTCCACTATATATACATGATTTTTCCTAAAAGGGATTTTTTTTTATGTTAAATTTTAAATGTCAATGTTCAAGTCTTTCTCAGGTGTACAGTATACTGGCAATACACATATTCCACAATACCCTAAAGCCGAACAGGACATGAAAAGTCCTTCATTTTTCAAAGGGCACAAAAACATTTGATTTATGTATTTTTTTGCTCAAATCTCTTAGTCAATTTCAGTCGTAAAGAAAAATACCAAACATGTACAGGTTTTTTTTTCATCAAAGATGTCAAAATTGTCAATTTGCGTACATTTGCATAACATGAGTTATTGTACTTTTTTAAAAGGGTCAAAAAATACATAAGTGATATTTTTTTTCAGGACTGAATTATTTATTTTTGTAGAAATTGTAGAAAACAAATTGTAAAAAAAAAAAAAAGAATCAAAATATTTGTAGGTCCTTCAAAAAATAGAGGACTTTTATGCCCTGTTTGATTTTAAATCAAAATAAATATCCCCAGATGGTTGATTACTTTTATGACCTGTGGGAGCATATCATGGAATCAACCTGCATAAATTATTGTTGTACATTTTTTTTTCCTTTTGTAACTTTTTTTTTATTACATTATCATTACTTTTATTTTTATTTTCTCATTATGATCCTAACAAATACCAAAACATGAATGCTTCCAAACATTCTACATTTTGTTGTCTGTCAAGTGTGCAATAACAGTATATTTTGCACATCATAGTCATATTTTCCTACAAATTTTTACATTCTATAAATTCCGTAGTTTCTTAATTTAGCATCAATGTAGTAAAAATGGTGCGTTCATGAGCATGAATATCAATATTTGATATATTTCCTGTATGTATGTACAGTATATGTGACTTTCGTAGGTGACCAATAATCACCCTGTAAAGAAAGGCCCCAGTTTTGCATTGGATTTTTTATAAATGTGTAGCTTCCTGCCACTAACAGGCTCGGGGGTCCCGCTTATGAAGAACCAGGAAGTGCATGCTAGCAATGACGTCCCACTACTGAGGATGAGGAGCAAACGCTGTGCATGCAGCAGCATGCTGGACTCTGAGTGCCATTACTTCTGCCACCTGGACATCATCTGGGTCAACACAGCCAGGTGAATATTTCAATAATTTCATATTCAACATTATTACTGTATATGAAACTGACTTATTATTATCTGTATTTTTGCAGTAAGACAACCCTTTATGGCCTCGGTGGTGCTTTATCACGACGACGAAGATCTGCAGGCAGGTGCGCTTGTGAATACCTAATGGATCTAACCTGTGCCAGCTTCTGCCATCACAGGTGAGTACGTGCCTTATCGGACCAATCAGATGATATCCAACATGAATTAATGGCCTCTGTGCGGTTTAGGAGCTCGCTTTTGGGGATGTTTGCAAAAGTAAACACACTTTACTATGTAAAAGACAAGGAGTGGTGCTTTCAATTATCATCCTTTGTTGCTATATTAATAGCCAGTGTTATTTTGCACGCTACTCGCCCTCCAGGCAGAGATCATCAACATAAAACCGCTGAGGTCACACAGGTTTCTACCGAAGTTGACTCAGCGAGTAGGAAGCGTGTCAAGTAAACACGGGTTTGGAGCAAATGTGTCAAGCCATGTTAGAGAAATAACATCACAGACTTGAAATGATAGTATGCGAGTACCTTGAAGGTAGAAAAGCGCTATACAAGTATAACCCATGTACCATTTACTTTTACCATTATTGAAAACTCTTGACCGTGATGAGTGGAGGGTTTTGGGGGGCACGAACACCGCCATACTTTTTCACATTCTTCAAAGGGCTGGCCCCTTTGTTATATCTGAGAACAGACATTGGCCGTGTCGTCACCCGACTTTGTTTCCATCAACTGATACTTTTCTCTCTACAAAACTACTAAGGACAGCCTGTAAGCACCACATTACCCTTGATTGTTTGCCTTACAGTAGCACTGTGGTGCGTTCAATGACACATGGACTCGAAGGCTCTCGTTGACCTTGATTGTACTATTACCGTATGCTGCAACTTTATTTGGCTCTACAGTTGCTTATTTAGCTGCCGTACCAAAAAAATAATCTAAAACCGAGACAGTGTATGAAAACTAAGATATATTTTTGGTGAATATTTTTGTCTAAAACTAAATTATATAAGGAAAACTAAGGTATCACTGTATAGGAATAGTCAACCCTTGTCTAATAAGACTAAATAAAACTACCATCACGATTACATGTGCCTGTGTTGAGTCTTTTCACAATAAAATTCTGAACAAAGCTGTTGTTAATACAAACAATCTTTTTTCAATAACAATGTCTGCGTATTGTTGCTGTGGTATTGTGCTGAGTAACTAGGACCAAGACTTGAACGCCACTGTCGCAATATGTTGTATTTCTGTTTCTATGGTTATCATCCCACTTTTCGCCTTTGTCATCATTGGTAGCATTATGTGACGAAAAAAACATAGCAAAGCAAAAACACTTGAGGCCCTGAACGTTTTTAGGAGGGAAGGGTAAACTATTGTATGGTTTCAGCCTTTCATCCACACAGCAACAGCGTTTTAGGTGGCCTGAAATGATCGTTTTTTAAAAACGTGCATTCTGAACATGAAGTCTGATAATGCAGCGTTGTCGTTATTGTGTGGATAAACAAACTACTACTTTTTGATAACGATGACGTCGCCGTGCCGTCATGTGACCAGGAAAAAAAGAGAAGGCATGCAGCTCTGCTAACAACGATGAACAACAAAGCTGTTTGCACTGTAATTATTGCAACAAAACCTCAGTATCTCTGAGCAAGACATGCAGCACAGATGCATACACAATTATTAATACACACGTCATTATTTTAAATACTACCACCATGTCAAGCTTTTTCGTTCTTATCCCTGGTGGTGTATTGGTACATGATTCTGCCTTTCATGGCAGAGAGCATGGGTTGCGTGAGGAAGGGAATCCTGTGTAAGAAATTTAGCAAAGGTCATTCATTCTCCTAAGGAGACAATTTAACCTATTCGGCATCTTAAGGTGAGCTTTCCTGTAGTAGCATAACTAATTCCCAAGTAAATTGCTAGTTTAAAATAAAAGCCTTATTTTGTTTACCCCCACACACAGATCCGGGTAGCAGTTCCAAAACGGACTGAGAAGGAAACTTAAGGCTCATCAGAGAGAAGACGTGCCAAACATCCACCACACAGCTCAAAGAAAAAACAACGCTCCTTAGATGGCGAGGCAGAAAACAAGCTGGCAGATACGTCCATGCAGGAAGGCGGATGGATCACGTTCTGGAAACGTGTGAAAGGTGCAAAAAGACCGAGGTCTGCGGACACACCGCGCAAAGAAAACGCTTTGCCTCCAGTGTCAAAGTGTCGCCGCAATCCTTCCGCTGGTGTAAAGAGAATGGACAGAATTTAATAATTGGGAAAAGCAGAGAACAGAAATTCCTTTCCTGTTCAGGGGACTGGTAAAATGATGAAATATGTTGTAACAACACCGCAGAAACAAAAGACACAGCTAGTCATTATATCGCCACAGTTTGAGGAAGGCCCTTTTAATATTTATGTTCTTTTCTAGACACACTCCAAAATCTTGTCCAAAGTTTTCTCAGAAAAGTGGAAGTTGCTATAGCTGCAAAAGAGGGACACTCATCCTGTTATGTCCTGAAAAGGCCTCCCAATACATCTGTCCATATAATGTATGAGTATGCAGCATATATGACACAAACCTCGTAGCATGCTCCATCTATTTTGTTGACCCAAATAAACTGACACCCTAAAACATTTTGTGGTTGCTTGTTTGTTTTCAACTTTGACCTATCCTGTTTGCTTTAGGAAAATGTACTGCGTCAATGAGCAAAAATCACCAACAGGGTCCCATAGGACTTCACGGGGGAGTAGCAAACACATCTGTGACTTCAAAAGGAGGCCCGGGATGGATGAATGATCCAGGAATGCACGAATGAATCAATAATACGTTGACTTGCTATTCAGAGCCGGTGTTGTCACAAGGATCCCTGGAAAGAATGCAGTGTTTTTTGACATCGCTTAAGGGCTTGAAAGGGAGGTACAAAACCGCCTGTCCCCCCCGCGTTTCCCTGCAATGGCTTACCGTACGTGCACGCGTGAACGTGCAAGCGGAGGAGCCGCAGGAAAATGAACGGTGATTCACGTAATTAGGCCAACGAGAATTAACCTGCTTTTGCCGTTACTGAAGGTGTTGGCTAATGGCCCACACAAAAGCTGTTGCGGCTTCTTTGCACAACTTTCTGACATGTCTTTGACTTTTAAGTTGGACTGACAACCCATCTTGCTCTTTTCTATAAACATTCCCTAGAATGCGTCCGCAGGACAAACGATGCAACTGCGAAGAACGGTTGGGAGATACTGTATTTTAGGTAGCGCTTTTATTAGCATTACTACTTTACCTTGCACATTCTTCAGGTTTATCCTGTTCACGGTACCGGGCAGCTGGAGCCTATCCGAGCTGACTTCAGACAAAAGTTGGACGACATCCTGGACAGGTTGCCTGGACACATTTAGAGAGAGACAACTTTGTGGGGACCTGGTCAGAAGTCAGGTGACTCAATATTTACAGTGCAGCCACTAGAGTCTAGTGGCTGCACTGTAAATCTAGTGACTAGACTGTCCCTCTTTGTAATGTCATCTTTTAATGTTATGCCATTAATTACAAAACATTACTGCAATAATAAGGCTTATTTATTTATTAGTATTTATTTTGACGAGGGCTGCAACGATCAATCAATTTGGAAAAAAACATGGATTTGACTGTCCATCCATCCATTTTCTACCGCTTATCCCTTTTGGGGTCGCGGGGGGTGCTGGATCCCGGAACTTTAAATATGGGTTCCACACGGTCGTGGCAATAGAGCGCACATAAGAGCGGGTGTGTGTATGTGCTGTGGTCTGTGTGGTGGGGAACAGCAGAGAGATTAAAAAAAAAAAAAAAGGAATGATAGCGAGCAGAAAAATAGTTCTTTAACTATTTTCCTTAAAATACTTATTGAGGCTATAAAGCAAGGGTCTTCCACATTTTGGATAGAAGGAGCAGGGATGCCCTACTTGTACGTATATCTTATCTGAAATTATGATTGTATTTTACATTAAATTGGTACATTACATTCTTATTGTGCAATACTAACGATATTTACATAATAACAGTATTGTGACAATACTAGCTAGCTGGCAACTAGTACATAGGCCTACATTGCCAGCTGGTAACTAGCCTGGTAATCGCAAACTGGCTACTAGAGTGCTAACTGCTAGCCAGCCACTAGTGCGTTAATCTCTAGCTGGCGACTAATGCACCAATTGCTAGCTGACAACTAAAGTGATAATCCCAAATTGGCAACTAGAGTGCTAATCACTATCTAACAACTAATCACCAGCAACAACTAGCGCGCCAATCGCTAGCTGCCAACTAACTTGCCGATCGCTAGCTGACAACTACAGCGCTAGTCGCTAGCTGAGAACTTTAGTACTAATTGCTAGCTATCTTAAATGCTAACATGAATACAATACTAAAATAATGTATTCACGCTATATGGTATTATGTATTAACATTCAACTACATGACAGTGTGTTGGCTCAATGTTCATGTCTATTTAAAAACATTTGTTGGGGTAAATATTAAAAAAATATTCCCAAATTAGACTACCTCTGTAGATCCCCTGGGGGTCACGGACCCCCTTTTAAAGGCCTCTGCTAAAAAGTTGTTGTTTTTTACTTGAAACAAAGTTCTAAGTGTTACTGATACATTACTTGATTACTAAAATAATCTATAGCTGCAGCCCTAATTTTGACTGCACAGGCTCCTTTACCGTAATTGTGGGTGTTTACCTGAGAAGCGTAGCAGGTTGTTTTACGGTCAGTGATCAGATCATTATATATGTCAGTGGAAAGATAGGTGAGGAGACTCAGACTGTTGTGCCTCATGGTAATTTCAAAATAAAGTTTTAAACAATTAAGTGGTGTACATCAGAATGCCCCCAAACGCCACCCTGGGGAGGTGTTTGGGGCACGTCCGACCGGTAGGATACCAGGACATGGTGGGGAGACTATGTCGTCCAGGTGGCCTGGGAACGCCTCGGGATACCCTGGGAAGAGCTGCACTAAGCAACTGGGGAGAGGGAAGTCTGGGCTTCTCTGCGTAGGTTGCTGCCCCCGCGACCCGACTTCGAATAAGCGGAAGAAGATGGATGGATGGATAAATGATGTACATTCAAGTAAAACATTTAAAAATGTTCATGAATAACATTTTGACAAAATAACAGCAATCGTGTCAGAATAATGGGGTCTTCATTTAAAATTGGGTTTAAATCAAGTAATTTATTGTGATTATTCAACATGTAAAAGTGCGATTAATTTGATTAGAAATGAAATTGTTTGATAGCACTAGTTTTAATGTAATGTTTAAATAAACAAGGCTTGGAATGATATACAATGTTATACTGTTATACTTCATAGTCTCCATTTCCTGCAACCGTCTCCTGATGGATTCAGCTCATTTCTTCATAATTATGCAACTACGTGGCTTAGCATGTCTCGTTACGACCACAGTGCTCAATGTTTTTTTTTGGTTTGTTTGATTTTTTACATTTTTTGCAGCACCTTACTCTTTTATCTGCCTCAAACACAAATAAATAGAGCTAAATAACAGCAGTAGGAAAGCTGCAATGTCACAAAAACTTATTATCCCCCCAAATCACCTATATCCAGATTCTCACCAAAATATAATAGTTCCTTCTTTTACCCATGCACCAGGTTTTGGTGTAATTTTGTATCTGTAAAAAGTAAACACACTTTTTCACAGTGATGTATATTGCTTCACCTTGCCTTGCAGCATAGCCACTGAATTACAAAGGAAGGTTCTATCGATCTATGTTAAAAACTTGCTTATAAACAAAACTTCCTGTCATGATCTGTTGTTTACGTTCCAGGTTGTTCCGTGCTTGTCTGTGTCATGATCAGCACCTGTGTCTTGTTCTGACCTTTGTGTTTACTCCAATCAGCTCTCTCCTTACTCGCGTGTCTTTGTCCAATTGTGTTGTCTCATTAGTATTTATGTCTTAAAGTCTCATTTGTTATTTCTAGTGAGTCATGCGCCAATTGGCGCCGGACATTGTTTTCATGCTGATAGCTTTTCGCCTGTTTTTGTGTGTCTTCAACAACATTTTGGACTTTATATTTTGTACTTTTGCATCTTGGGGTGGCAGGGGTTTTCGGCAGCACTCCACACCTCCACTCGCCCATGACACTTACCCTCCTTAGATGAGATAATAAAATAATACAAGGAGGTGATAAACTGTCTTCTCACATATATTAGTCATAATAACCTGATGATTAAAATCTTAACTGGTGTGACACAGTTGCGACAAAAAGTTGGATAAACTTGTCAGAAAACAACAACGGCTTTATTTGAAGAACTCTGTCCATGGTGCTGCAGCAGGACAAATGACTGCCAAAAAACATGTTTTTGACATTTGTGTACATTATATATTTGTGTATTCTTTAAAATGGTATATTGTTACCAGTGACAACAAAGGGAATGTGTAATACAACCCATATAAGCAGGAATTAACTGTAAAACAGTACAACTTAATTTGACATATGGCTACTCAATACTAAACAATACTAACTACACAAATAGGGCTGGGCGATAGAACGATGTCAATATATATCACGGTAGACACGTAAGAAGAAGAAACCAGGAGTTGCGAAGCACAGTTGGTTGCCTGAACAAAGGTACTCGATCTCTGGTAACCTAGGAACGCAGGAAGTGATCACGGATCAGTGGGAGTGACACGCTAACAGCCAATCAGGTAACAGTATCAACTATCAAGTTTAGTTGGGCCATCTTGTTGTCTCGCAGTTGATTCTCTGCATGGAGTGAGAAGAAAAACTAAACCTGACTGCTGCAGAGAGTGAAGAAATTGTCGATAAAACAGGAAAAGTCACCTCATCAATAAGGCAGTTTTTTGGATTTTTTAAAACGGACCATAGTCAGACTAATGTGGTCTGTAAATTATGCAAGGCGCTTGTCCCCACTAAGACCGGTAATACCACACCACATTAGCTGTGCTCACCATTTAGAGAAAAGATAAAAGCTGTAACTTCCTGGCAGTAAATGCAGAAAATAGTTATTCTCCGGTTTCTTTATGTTTACATTTTTACACTTTGCACTATTTTGTTACACTTTATGAAGCATTGCTTACATATTCCTTATTTTTGCAACTCAGAAGTTATTGTTCGGTGTTTAATTTTGTTTACAGTGATTGAGCGTTTTCCATGGTTGTGTTGATATTTCCTTTCCTTTCTGCCCTGATAGCTGGGGGGATTATAATCAGAGGACGGTTGTCAGGCTTGGACGGAGGAAGGGACTCAGATGCAGAGAGGTGATTCCAAATAAAGCTTTTATTTTGAAATACTCTTTAAGCCTCCAGAGCCGAGTAAATTCAATTACTATGAATTACAAAAATACTATAGACAAAATGTTCCAAAAGGGAAAAACCGAAAATCACTCCAAAAAAAAGGAGGAATACAAAAATAAGGACGATATAATTAGCACCGTATCTGTTATCAAAAACTTTAACAAAAAACGCTCCAAACAGGAGGAAGAAAATAAAGACTATAAAACTTAACTACTCTAATCAATGTAAACAAAAAATCACTCAACAAACTTTGAGGAAAAAATCTTTAAGGAAAAATAATAACTCACCACTGCGGTAGAAAAAGGTAGGATAACAAAAGTCGCTCTGAGGGAGGAAAAAAGTCAATTCAAAATTACAGCGTGGGATATTCTGGGAGCAAGGACGTAGACGTGAGACAAGGCAAGGCATGGACATGAACAGGGACATGGAACGCAAGACAGGCACGAAAGCTCGAGACAATCTGGCACAGAACAAGGGGAGGCTTGGGCTTATAAAGAACATGAGGGTAATGGGAAACAGGTGGAAACAATCAAGGGTCAGGAATGACGTCAGACTGGTGACACAAGAGGAAGGACCCGTGATCTGAAACAAGAGGAGTTGCTTTTCAAGATAAAACATGTAAATCACAAGACAGAAAAAACCAAGACAAGACTTCCCTCACCGCGGTGTGACAGTACCCCTCCCTTTAGGGCCGACACCTGACGGCCCAGATTGTCCGGGATGGTTTCTATTGAAATCCTTAATGAGGGTGGAGTCCACGATATGCCGAGAAGGCACCCACTGTCTCTCCTCTGGTCCGTACCCTTCCCAGTCCACCAGGTACTGTCTTCCCCGGCCCCTGCTGCGAACTGCTAACAACTTCTTTACTTTGTAAACAGGACCGCCCTCAATCATCTCGGGTGGTGGAGGGGGCGTGGTGGCTGGAACCAGCGGGCTTACTTTGACGGGTTTCACTCGGCTGACGTGGAAGGTTGGGTATACACGCAGGGATCGGGGCAGACGGAGTCGTACAGCGGAGGGTCCGATGACTTTGGTGATAGAGTATGGACCTATGAATCGTGGTGCAAGTTTCTTGGATGGTACTTTGAGTCGCATGTCTTTGGTCGAGAGCCATACTCTATGCCCTGGCTGATATGCAGGAGCGGGTTTCCTTTTACGATCCGCTGTCTTCTTCATCCGGTCTCTTTGTCGGATCAGCACCTGACGAGCTGCTGCCCAGATGCGTCGGCAGCGTCGGACCAGGGCATGCGCCGAGGGGACCGATACTTCCGGCTCATTGTCTGGAAAGACTGGAGGTTGGAAACCATAAGCGGTTTTAAACGGAGAGAACCCTGTGGCAGATGTAGGTAGTGCATTGTGAGCATACTCAACCCAGACCAGGTGTTTACTCCATGTAGAGGGATTCTGGGACACCAGGCACCGGAGGTTGGTTTCCAGTATCTGGTTGAGGCGTTCGGTCTGGCCGTTGGACTCCGGGTGATAGCCTGAGGTCAGGCTGGCCTTAGCTCCGATGAGTCTGCAGAAATCCCTCCAAAACCGTGATACAAACTGGGGCCCCCGGTCAGAGACAATGTCTTTCGGGAAGCCGTGAATCTTGAAAACATTGTCCATCATGATTTCTGCCGTCTCCTTGGCGGAGGGCAACTTAGGCAAAGCAATGAATCTCACCATTTTGGTGAAACGGTCCATCACAGTTAAGATAGTGGTGTTACCTTGAGAGACCGGGAGCCCCGTGACGAAGCCCATGGAGTGGAGATGTCGGACCACGGTCTGGAGGGAATAGGTAGGGGCTGCAACAAACCCATACGGGACCCGGATGATGTCTTGTTCCGAGCGCAGACCGAACATGCCTCCACATACTCCCGAACCTCCGGTTCCATGGATGGCCACCAAAATCGCCGAGAGATGGCGAACATCGTTCTCCGCACTCCCGGGTGGCATGAAAGCGGGGAGGTGTGAGCCCAATGGATCACCTGTGAGCGCAACCCAGTCGGAACAAACAAGCGATTACCTGGGCACCCACTAGGTGACAGGGTTCCACCATTTGCCTGCTTCACCTCATCTTCTATTTGCCAAGGAACCACTCCAACCACACGGGACAGTGGAAGGATAGTTTCTGGTTCCTTGGCAACAAGCTCGGGGTCGAAGCGTCGAGACAGGATGTCTGGCTTGACGTTTTGAGACCCCGGCCTGTAAGAGAGAGAGAAAGAGAAACGGTTAAAAAAAAGTGCCCACCTGGCCTGGCGAGAGTTGAGTCTTTTAGCCTTCTTTATGTATTCTAGATTTTTATGGTCTGTCCAGACAATGAACGGAAGATCGGCCCCCTCAAGCCAGTGTCTCCATTCTTCAAGGGCGAGTTTGACCGCCAACAACTCACGGTTGCCGACATCATAGTTCTTCTCTGCCTTGGACAGACGTTTAGATAGGAAGGCACAGGGATGCATCTTGCCATCCTTCTCAGATCGTTGTGATAAGACGGCTCCGACTCCTTCGTTGGAGGCGTCCACCTCCACCACAAATTGGCGTTGCGGGTCTGGCATGGTGAGAATAGGAGCCGAAGTGAAACGCTGTTTTAGGTTCTGGAATGCCTTTTCAGCTTCTGGAGTCCATTGGAATTGTACCTGAGTGGAAGTGAGAGCATGGAGAGGGGCCGCTATAGTGCTAAAACCTCTAATAAACCTCCTGTATAAATGAGCAAATCCTAGGAACTGCTGAACCCTTTTGCGGCTATCAGGAGTGGGCCAGTCGGTAACTGCGCTAATCTTAGCCGGATCCATCTGGACCTTTCCCGGAGCTACTATAAAACCCAAGAAGGAGATAGTATTAACATGAAATTCACTCTTTTCAGCTTTGACATATAGTTGATTTTCTAGTAGTCTTTTAAGGACCCTAGTCACGTGCACTTGGTGGGTATCAATGTCTGGTGAATAAATTAAAATGTCATCTAGGTATACATACACAAATTGATCAAGGAAGTCTCTGAGTACATCATTTATCATAGTTTGAAAAACAGCGGGTGCATTGGTGAGTCCGAATGGCATGACCAGATATTCATAATGTCCACTGGGAGTATTAAATCCAGTTTTCCACTCATCCCCCTCCCTTATACGAATCAGGTGATAGGCATTACGTAGATCAAGTTTGGTGAATACCTTAGCTTGTTGGATTTGGTCAAATACTGATGTCATGAGAGGAAGAGGGTACCGGTTTTTTATGGTGATGTCGTTGAGTGGACTGTAATCGATGCACGGTCTCAAGGATCCATCCTTTTTGCCCACAAAGAAGAAACCGGCACCCGCTGGTGATGAGGAAGGACGGATCAGCCCCGCTTTTAATGAGGGTGTGAGGTATTCCTTCATGGCCGTCCTCTCTGGACCGGAAACAGAATACAGACGACCTTTGGGTATGTTGGATCCTGAGATCAAGTCAATGGCGCAGTCGTATGGACGGTGTGGAGGAAGAGACATGGCTTTGGTTTTGCTGAAGACTTCTTGTAGCTGGTGGTAGCATGGGGGTACGGATTTCAAGTCCGGGTACTCCGATTCTGTGGTGGGGTTTGCAGAGAACAGGTTGAGTTGCGCTACACTTTTTTTGTGTGTAGCGCCTAAAAAACAGTCATTAATACAGTCCTTTCCCCATGCTTTAATTTCACCTGTCCTCCAGTCTATCTGGGGGTTGTGTTGAAAAAGCCAAGGTAGTCCCAAAATCAAAGTGTGTGAGGCGGCTTTGAATAGATATAAGCGAATCTTTTCTTCATGGTCTTTAATATTTATGCGGCTGAGTTCTGTGGCATGAGTAATTACAAACAGTTCCTTCCCATCAAGAGCTTTAGCTCTAATTGGTCGAGCTAATGGTTCAGCTTTGATCCCTAATTTTGCAGCCAAAAACCAGTCCATCAAACTCTCGTCTGCCCCTGAGTCAATGAGCGCCCCAATGTTTGTGACTGTGTGATGTTTTACCTGAATCCTGGTGAGGGTACGCTTATTAGGAGTAGAAGTAGTTGGTAGACTCACTCCTATGGGTCGTTTAATTGGACAGGTGGCGACGAGGTGACCCGGTTCCCCGCAGTAGAAACACCTTCCTTCTAGCTGTCGTCTTTGGCGTTCCTCCTGTGTCAGCCGCGCTCTCCCCAGCTGCATGGGATCCTCACCTTCCATCAGGGGGCTGGAACGACTCGACCCAGGTGGAGTGGTGTAGAAATCCGGTCCGTGTTGCGTCTGGTAATGTGCCGCTCCTCCCGTGGTGGAGGTTCGTGCGCTCCGATGTCGTCTGAGCTGCGTGAGTCTGTTGTCGGTACGGACGGCGAGCGCAATAAGCTCGTCCAACCCAGCAGGTAAGTCTAGTGGGACAAGTAGATCTTGAATAGAACGGCCAGTCCTTTCAAAAAAGTGTCATAAAGAGCAGCGGAGTTCCACCCGCTCTCTGCCGATAGCGTGCGGAATCGGATGGCATAATCACAAACCGAGTCTCGACCTTGCTTCAGTCTGCTCAGCTCCTGTGCCTTCTCTCGGTTGTCGGTGACAGGATCAAATGTCATTCGTAGTGCAGTCTGGAAATCCGTGAGTGAGTTGCATACCGCTGAACCTCGGCCCCATTCGGCGGAAGCCCAGGCCTTGGCTCTACCCGTCAAGTGAGACATCATAAAAGCAATCTTCGCTCTCTCAGTGGGGAAGGCGTGAGGATTAAATTCGAAATGAATTGAACAGTCTATCATAAATGATTTGCTTTGTCCTGTTTCACCAGAATATGATGCTGGAGGTGCCAATTTACTTCCGGCTCCGGCGAATGACGTAGGCGGTGGTTGGACAGGTACGGGTGCCGATGCGGCGGATTGCGGAATCCGCATGGCCATCTCCTGCAGATGGGTGGTTAGTCGGGCCATATGCTCGGCCATAGCCGTCTGGAAACCCTCTTGGCGTGAGAGGCGTGTTTCCTGATCCTGTATGGCGGCGGAAAAATGTCCTTTCTCTGCTGAGTCCATACTGGCCAGATTGTAATGTCAGGCTTGGACGGAGGAAGGGACTCAGATGCAGAGAGGTGATTCCAAATAAAGCTTTTATTTTGAAATACTCTTTAAGCCTCCAGAGCCGAGTAAATTCAATTACTATGAATTACAAAAATACTATAGACAAAATGTTCCAAAAGGGAAAAACCGAAAATCACTCCAAAAAAAAGGAGGAATACAAAAATAAGGACGATATAATTAGCACCCTCCTCTCTAAGCTGCCACCTTAACATGGTATATATTTTGTTTGTATTGCGCTAAATAAACTAAATCAGCTTTAGTTTAAATGTTGTGGGGGAAAAAAACGACATTATTGTTATGTTATATTACATTAAAATTCATAAAAGTGAGAACAAATATAAAATAACATTAAGGATGCAGATATGGATTATTTTAGCAATAGAGTATTCTATCAATTAGTGTGCTTAAACAAACGGATAAAACACACTTTTTAAATGTAATTTTTCTCCTCTCTGAGCTGCCACCTTACCGTGGTAGAGGAGTTTGCGTGTCCCAATGATCCTAGGAGCTATGTTGTCCGGGGGCTTTATGCCCCCTGGTAGGGTCTCCCAAGACAAACTGGTCCTAGGTGAGGGATCAGACAAAGAGCAGCTCGAAGACCTCCATGAATAATAAAAAACAAGGACCCAGATTTCCCTCGCCCGGACGCGGGTCACCGGGGCCCCCCTCTGGAGCCAGGCCCAGAGGTGGGGCACGATGGCGAGCGCCTGGTGGCCGGGCCTGTCCCCATGGGGCCCGGCCGGGCACAGCCCGAAGAGGCAACGTGGGTCCCCCCTCCAATGGGCTCACCACCCATAGCAGGGGTCATAGAGGTCGGGTGCGATGTGAGCTGGGCGGCAGCCGAAGGCAGGGCACTTGGCGGTCCGATCCTCGGCTACAGAAGCTAGCTCTTGGGACGTGGAACGTCACCTCGCTGGGGGGGAAGGAGCCTGAGCTAGTGCGCGAAGTGGAGAAGTTCCGGCTAGATATAGTCGGACTCACTTCGACGCACAGCAAGGGCTCTGGAACCAGTTCTCTCGAGAGGGGCTGGACTCTCTTCCACTCTGGCGTTGCCGGCAGTGAGAGGCGACGGGCTGGGGTGGCAATTCTTGTTTCCCCCCGGCTCAGAGCCTGTACGTTGGAGTTCAACCCGGTGGACGAGAGGGTAGCTTCCCTCCGCCTTCGGGTGGGGGAACGGGTCCTGACTGTGGTTTGCGCTTACGCGCCAAACCGCAGTTCAGAGTACCCACCCTTTTTGGATTCACTCGAGGGAGTACTTGAGAGTGCTCCCCCGGGTGATTCCCTCGTGCTACTGGGGGACTTCAATACTCATGTTGGCAACGACAGTGAAACCTGGAGAGGCGTGATTGGGAAGAATGGCTGCCCGGATCTGAACCCGAGCGGTGTTTTGTTATTGGACTTTTGTGCCCGACACAGATTGTCCATAACGAACACCATGTTCAAACATAAGGGTGTCCGTATGTGCACTTGGCACCAGGACACCCTAGGTCGCAGTTCCATGATCGACTTTGTAGTTGTGTCATCGGATTTGCGGCCTCATGTTTTGGACACTCGGGTGAAGAGAGGGGCGGAGCTTTCTACCGATCACCACCTGGTGGTGAGTTGGCTGCGATGGTGGGGGAGGATGCCGGACAGACCTGGCAGGCCCAAACGCATTGTGAGGGTTTGCTGGGAACGTCTGGCAGAGTCTCCTGTCAGAGAGAGTTTCAATTCCCACCTCCGGAACGACTTTGAACATGTCACGAGGGAGGTGCTGGACATTGAGTCCGAATGGACCATGTTCCGCGCCTCTATTGTCGAGGCGGTTGATTGGAGCTGTGGCCGCAAGGTAGTTGGTGCTTGTCGTGGCGGTAATCCTAGAACCCGTTGGTGGACACCAGCGGTGAGGGATGCCGTCAAGCTGAAGAAGGAGTCCTATCGGGTTCTTTTGGCTCATAGGACTCCTGAGGCAGCGGACAGGTACCGACAGGCCTAGCAGTCTGCGACTTCAGCGGTCGCAGAGGCAAAAACTCGGACATGGGAGGAGTTCGGGGAAGCCATGGAAAACGACTTCCGGACGGCTTCGAAGCAATTCTGGACCACCATCCGCCGCCTCAGGAAGGGGAAGCAGTGCAGTGTCAACACCGTGTATGGTGGGGATGGTGCTCTGCTGACCTCGACTGCGGATGTTGTGGATCGGTGGAGAGAATACTTCGAAGACCTCCTCAATCCTACCAGCACGTCTTCCTATGAGGAAGCAGGGCCTGTGGAATCTGAGGTGGGCTCTCCTATTTCTGGGGCTGAGGTTGCCGAGGTAGTTAAAAAGCTCCTCGGTGGCAAGGCCCCGGGGGTGGATGAGATCCGCCCGGAGTTCCTTAAGGCTCTGGATGTTGTGGGGCTGTCTTGGTTGACAAGACTCTGCAACATCGCGTGGACATCGGGGGCGGTACCTCTGGATTGGCAGACCGGGGTGGTGATTCCTCTCTTTAAGAAGGAGAACCGGAGGGTGTGTTCCAACTATCGTGGGATCACACTCCTCAGCCTTCCCGGTAAAGTCTATTCAGGTGTACTGGAGAGGAGGCTACGCCGGATAATCGAACCTCGGATTCAGGAGGAACAGTGTGGTTTTCGTCCTGGTCGTGGAACTGTGGACCAGCTCTATACTCTCGGCAGGGTCCTTGAGGGTGCATGGGAGTTTGCCCAATCAGTCTACATGTGCTTTGTGGACTTGGAGAAGGCATTCGACCGTGTACCCCGGGAAGTCCTGTGGGGAGTGCTCAGAGAGTATGGGGTAACGGACTGTCTTATTGTGGCAGTTCGCTCCCTGTATAATCAGTGTCAGAGCTTGGTCCGCATTGCCGGCAGTAAGTCGGACACGTTTCCAGTGAGGGTTGGACTCCACCAAGGCTGCCCTTTGTCACCGATTCTGTTCATAACCTTTATGGACAGAATTTCTAGGCGCAGTCAGGGCGTTGAGGGTATCTGGTTTGGTGGCTGCAGGATTAGGTCTCTGCTATTTGCAGATGATGTGGTCCTGATGGCTTCCTCCGGCCAAGATCTTCAGCTCTCACTGGATCGGTTCGCAGCCGAGTGTGAAGCGACTGGGATGGGAATCAGCACCTCCAAGTCCGAGTCCATGGTTCTCGCCCGGAAAAGGGTGGAGTGCCATCTCCGGGTTGGGGAGGAGATCTTGCCCCAAGTGGAGGAGTTCAAGTACCTCGGAGTCTTGTTCACGAGTGGGGGAAGAGTGGATCGTGAGATCGACAGGCGGATCTGTGCGGCGTCTTCAGTAATGCGGACACTGTATCGATCCGTTGTAGTGAAGAAGGAGCTGAGCCGGAAGGCAAAGCTCTCGATTTACCGGTCGATCTACGTTCCCATCCTCACCTATGGTCATGAGCTTTGGGTCATGACCGAAAGGACAAGATCACGGGTACAAGCGGCCGAAATGAGTTTCCTCCGCCGAGTGGCGGGGCTCTCCCTTAGAGATAGGGTGAGAAGCTCTGTCATTCGGGGGGAGCTCAAAGTAAAGCCGCTGCTCCTCCACATCGAGAGGAGCCAGATGAGGTGGTTCGGGCATCTGGTCAGGATGCCACCCGAACGCCTCCCTAGGAAGGTGTTTCGGGCACGTCCGACCGGTAGGAGGCCGCGGGGAAGACCCAGGACACGCTGGGAAGACTATCTCTCCCGGCTGGCCTGGGAACGCCTCGGGATCCCCCGGGAGGAGCTGGACGAAGTGGCTGGGGAGAGGGAAGTCTGGGCTTCCCTGCTTAAGGTGCTGCCCCCGCGACCCGACCTCGGATAAGCGGAAGAAGATGGATAGATGGATGGATGGATAATTAGCACCGTATCTGTTATCAAAAACTTTAACAAAAAACGCTCCAAACAGGAGGAAGAAAATAAAGACTATAAAACTTAACTACTCTAATCAATGTAAACAAAAAATCACTCAACAAACTTTGAGGAAAAAATCTTTAAGGAAAAATAATAACTCACCACTGCGGTAGAAAAAGGTAGGATAACAAAAGTCGCTCTGAGGGAGGAAAAAAGTCAATTCAAAATTACAGCGTGGGATATTCTGGGAGCAAGGACGTAGACGTGAGACAAGGCAAGGCATGGACATGAACAGGGACATGGAACGCAAGACAGGCACGAAAGCTCGAGACAATCTGGCACAGAACAAGGGGAGGCTTGGGCTTATAAAGAACATGAGGGTAATGGGAAACAGGTGGAAACAATCAAGGGTCAGGAATGACGTCAGACTGGTGACACAAGAGGAAGGACCCGTGATCTGAAACAAGAGGAGTTGCTTTTCAAAATAAAACATGTAAATCACAAGACAGAAAAAACCAAGACAAGACTTCCCTCACCGCGGTGTGACAACGGTTACATTTGAAATAAATGTTTTTATATTTATTATGTTTTTCTTCTGGTACTAATTTTTGATAGGTCATAAAAATATAAATAATCGATAATGACAGATATAAAAAAACTTATATTGCAATCCAGTTTCGGCCATTTCGCCCAGCCTAATATACAAATAGTTTATGATCAATCCATTTTCTATACCACTCGACCTCATTAGGGTCACGGGCGGTACAATCAGAGGGCACATATAGACAAATAAACACTACTTGTTTGATATCACTTACACAATGACATTTATTAGGGGTTAATTTAGGAATGGCACACTTTTAACACATACAGATATAATCAAAATCAGCCGAGTTGTACTTTAGTGGCTTCAAACTAATACACATAGCGCAAGCATGTCCATCTGTCTGCTTTACTTGCGCCATACGGAATTTTGATATCATTATGCAATGGCTAAAACTGTCACTTTCACACGTAATGAAAATCGAATAGTTGACTAGTGGTAACTGCAATGTCTAGTACATTAGGTACAGTGTGTACCAAGTCAAAGTATGTACTGTTTGAATGATGCCTGCAATAATATCAGTCAGGCTGGGTTTAACCCTGGGAAAATGTATCACCTTGGACAGTGTTACTTTTACTAAGCACTTATTTTACATTACAGTGCCTCAACTCTTAACTCAAAACGCTTGTAAAAGGAACATGTTCCCTCCTTTTGGCAGAATACGAACACCTTAGAAATCACTAGCTTTGGCGTTGGGTCCGTTTGAAGGAGATAAACTCATTGAATACACCCTATGTTTTTATCCATGCACTCTAACACATACTGTATATGTCATTATTATTAATTGTGTCATAAGGTACAGAAATAAATAGAGAGCGTGGAGGAGTGTGTGCTAAGCTCACACATTAAGTTAAGTTTCACTTTCAATTCCTAGGTTTCAGATACAATTCATTGTCGGACAAAAAGCCTAGGAAGACGGGCAGGTTGGACAGACTGCTTCAACCTCTTGTTAGCTTGACACTCTCTCTCTAGGCCTTGCGCTTAGTCCTATTTTGTTGAAAAAATTGTTAAACTTCAGTTCTAGTCACCTCTCATCATTAAAGACAGTCTTAAAACTAAAGAATCTGGGAAGGCTCTACCCTCCTTAAAGGGAGAATCCTAATACTTGTATCTCAAATCAATGTCACCCATTAAAATGAACTGAAATCAATTGAATTGGTGCTTGCCCACCCAAAACAGCACACTTGTAACATGTAGCATGCCTTTTAAAAAGAAAAACTAAATTTTAGACCAGAAATATTGTATAAAAACAGTACAATATGTATTACTAACAACTACAGTAGTTTTATTAAGTACTGTAATAATAATGTACAACATTTACCTTGAAAAGTGGACTTCTACTTAGTCTTCTTTAAGCTGATTCTTTCGTCAACGACACCATCAGCAGCTTCTTCATATTTTCATCGATAAATGTCTGCCATTTAGATATTATTTTAACATTCTTGGCTGGCTTTAGACTCATTCTACTTCAGTGCGGTGCAGGATAGCAGGGATACCGTCGAATTGCTTTGCTAAGTTAGCAACATGCTCAGTCATGTTTTTGATGATTTCTTTCTTTAATTCAATGAATATCATCCACTTCTTCTCAGCACTGCCCTTTACATTTTTCTTCATGCCCATGTTTGAAAACAAAGTTATGTCAATCTCTAGATATTAGCTAATGCTGGCAATAAGACCAGATGTATTTGGTTACATCTTACGGGGTTCACTACGACATTTGCTGCGCCAACTAACGGTTGGGATGCTTGTAACTCAAATTTTTGTTTGTGACTTAAAGCCTAATAATGAGCCAAGAGACAGCTCATATCTAAAAACAGTCTTAAGTTGAGGCCCTACTGTACATGCAAATAAAAATACATTATCTATCTATGACAGTGGTTCTTAACCTGGGTTCGATCGAACCCTAGGGGTTCGGTGAGTCGGGCTCAGGGGTTCGACGGAGGTCAAGACACACTCGACTCATCGTGTAAATAAAAACTTCTCCCTATCGGCGTATTAAGGATACGGCAACAGCAGAAGTCACACTGATTTGCAGGTGTTCAATTTGTTGTGAGTGTATGCACTGTGTTGGTTTTGTTCTTTGAACAAGGTGATGTTCATGCACGGTTCATTCTGTGCACCGGTATAAAAACATGGTAACACTTTAGTATGGGAAACATATTCACCATTAATTAGTTGCTTATTAACATGCAAATTAGTAACATATTGGCTCTTAACTAGTCATTATTAAGTAGTTATTAATGCCTTATTCGGCATGGCCTCATTATAACCCTAACCCTCTAACCCTGGCCCTAACCCTCTAACCCTAACCAAATAACTCTAAATTGAGTCGTTGTTACTTAGAATATGTTCCCCTAGTGTCCAAAAAACTCAATATTAAGTCTTTGTTACTTATGTTCCCCATACTAAAGTGTTACCAAAAACATATAACTTTGTCTTGAATTTGAAAAAAAACATTTTATTTTTCACTAAAGGGTTCGGTGAATGCGCATATGAAACTGGTGGGGTTCGGTACCTCCAACAAGGTTAAGAACCACTGATCTATGATGATACATGTGTTAATATTTAACATATATATTAACAAATAAGTAGTGGCATGATGCGGGGACGACTTGTCCAGGGAGTTTATTTGTTACAATAATGGTTTATCAAAACTACACTACATGGGATATAATAATAAATAACTGAACAACTGTAAGTAATACAGTAATGGAGAAAGAATGGTTAAAATGTGCATATTTGCTATGACGGCAGTTGCCCAATAGATGGCAAACTCAAGCCAGAAGAGCTCTGATGTTTAGGCAAAACCTCAACATTTATTTTTATCTTAAGCGGAATGTACTCTAGAAATGTCAAATACTTTTAAAATGCACATCTAGCAGGTCACATAAGCTATAGCGAGCAATACTTTCAAGCATTATAATACGACGCGGGGTCGTTATATAGCTTCTCTGAAACAATTGCTAACTATAAACATTATTACGTGTTAGTCCTGTGTCGGAATAGATTTACTTATTGACGGCGTTTTGTCGAGAAAAAAGTCGACATTTGGAGGAAGTTTCTTAGCTAGGTAGCTGGCTAATAATCCCCCGCCTTCTTTCCTACCCTGATCGCCGCACCGCAATGCTTTGTGGGTAATGAAGTCTTAAGTATGCGCAGGAGCTCGTTCCACAACGTCCACAGAGGAGGCACAGGCCTCCATCGAGGACTACCGGTACCACCATGCCCAGCTCGGGATGACTTCCGGTAATTGCGCAAAAAGCTTGGACTTTGAGGTTTCCACTGTTGGAAGTGGGTGAAAGTGTTCGTGGGAGATATTTTCACGTTGGATGAGTGTTTTTTTTTTTTTTATATAGTCAAGGGCGGAGAACGGTGAGTCAGAAAGGAGGAATGTGAGTGAATTGTGCTATGCGGAGTTTGTTTGTTTGGAGCGAGGAGAATAAACGAAGTTGGCTGATCCGCAATGAGACAACATTGACATGATCAGTGCTGTATTGTGCGTGCATGTGCAAAAACGTCCCTCCACTTGTCGTGAGAAGCACTTAAATATGTTTTATGGATTACCTGCCTGTAGGAATTAGGATCCATTTTGCACCTATTCCTTGCACACGACCTCCTCACACAACAAAGGATACGCGGAGACCTGTGGTATGTAGATGATTCTCTCTGGATGTACCTTAAACACGCCTTATAACTGGATACCTTAGATTTGAAGCTGTTTCGACTGATCGATATTGCATATTGATGACATGTTTTAGCCGTAGGGCCTGTGAACGGGTATGCTACACTACGTCAGACCAGGTCGATTTTTTTTAAAATATGGAATTATGCGCCAAATTACTGATTCGGAATAACAGAGTGTGTGTTTAAAACACACTTGACAGTTGAAGTACACAAGACGAGTCATGTAGCCTTCTGGCGTGTAAGGTGTTGGGGGGAAATCATTTTATTGTGAAAAGAAATGGGCGGATGTTGTCGTTCTTTCCCCTTGAGACCGGGTGACTATTATCTATAGTCCCTCCTGGCGCGAGGACACCTTCGAGGCTGAAAGACTGGATACCGGAAGTATTACTACGAACATTATTCCTCCTATACACCCGGAATTTAGCCTGCTGCCGCCCCCGAGTCTCGACTCGCTTTACGCCGCGTCATCCATCCAGGTAATGTGTACCTTGAAACAGGACTAAAACGCTTAAGTGATCGACAGGGGATCATATCGTTACAGTTGTAAAGTAGCACGCCATGTAGCGCTGATTCGCTGTTGGAGGACCTGATTAAGGAATGGCTGTTGTGGGTGCCATGTGGAATATTAGTCATTTCACAACATAGTTACTGACAAAATAAGCATTTTAAGTTGTTTCTGTGTGTACAAGTTGTATCGATTGTCTCTGGTTTGTGAACCTTTATGTTAGCCACTCCCAGGGACGTCACTTGGATTAAAAGGAACGGGGGGCATGGTCCCGAGGGGTGCGTACACTATTTTTTTGTTCAGGTTTAAACGGACTTAAGTACATTTTTTTTTGCTTGTAGAGTTCGTTTGGTCAAGTGTGAAAGCAGTCCAAGACTTTTAAGGTCTGGGCTAAACCGGGGGGACTGAAACCCGCCTGAGAGATGGGTCTCGATCTGCCTGCCAGCAGACTGTATTCTGTAGTGAGGCATGTGTGTACGCCAACATTCCGAAACACTGTATATGATGTCATTAAATGCCAGCGTTGCATAGCAACACCCAACGTAAGGCTGAGCGAAAATCAGAAGATATGATATCCATCCATCCATTTCCTACCGCTTGTCCCTTTCCGGTTGTCCCTTTTCGGGGTCGTGAGTGGTGTTAAATAGAAGTCCAGTCCTGTGCATTATAGGGATGTAACAATTTACAGTGTTAGTGATAAACCCTAGTAAAACTCCCAATGTCACTATTTACCGATAGTTATGATGTGCAATCGATCAGCCTCGGACAATTTTCGTGAAATACACCTGATTGGTCATTGCGATTAATGCCTTTTAATGCTAATCACAAATATCAAATATATTTTCTGGGTGACGATTTATGAAGTGGCGACTTGTCCAGGGTGTATCCTGTGTGTCTATCTATCCATCTATCTATCCAATCCACGTTATTTAGATAGCACATTTAAACAACAAAAATATTTCCAAAGTCCATCCATCTACCGCTTGTCCTTTTCGGAGTTGCGGGGAGGGGGTGCTGGAGCCTATCTCAGCTGCATTCGGGCGGAAGGCAGGGTACACCCTGGACAAGTCGCCACCTCATCGCAGGGCCAACACAGATAGACAGACAACATTCACACTCACATTCACACACTAGGGCCAATTTAGTGTTGCCTATCCCCAGGTGCATGTCTTTGGAGGTGGGAGTAAGCGGGGGTACCCGGAGGGAACCCACACAGTCACGGGGAGAACATGCAAACTCCACACAGAAAGATTCCGAGCCCAGGATCGAACTCGGAACCTTCATATTGTGAGGCACATGCACTGCAAAGTGCTGCACAAAAATATTAAAACAAGATTCAAATACTATCCTTAGCTCCACCAATGACTGAATGAAAACAAATAAATAAATATAAAACAAATTTAAAAACAATATAAAAATAAATATGATTAAAAAGGATTTTAAAGGGTAAAACCAATTAAAACAATAAATATAAATAACAATTTAAAAACACAGAGAACCACACAACTCACGTAGTGTTAAAAGCCGGAGAATAAAAGTGGGTCTTAAGACGTGACTTAAAACACTCCACTGTGGGAGCAGTTCGAACATGGAGGGGAAAAGTGTTGCAGAGCTTAGGGTCGACCACAGAGAAGGCCCTGTCTCCCCTGGTTTTAAGTCTCGTCTTGGGCACCACGAGCTGGAGTACATACATATGTACATATGTATGTATGTATGTATGTATATATGTATGCATGACCATACATATGTGTATATGCATGCAGGCATGCATGCATATACACATACTGTATGTATGGTCATGTACTATAATCATAAGGGGGCTTAGGAACTGTAGGGTATTCCATAGGGACGCTAAAATAGACCTAACAACGTGCATAGCCACTCTCCTAAAGCAACATTTCCTCCGGTTCAATCAGCCTCAGCCCTAATAGCTCCTGAAGTCAATTTGAGAAAATGCCTGCTGGAGCTGGAGCTCTTTCCATACACTACCAATTGGCTGCCACTCTTTAATGGGCCCTTAAGAGTCAGCCTACTTGATTGATTTGGTCACAGCTAATATTAAGCTGAGGTGCCAAAAAAAAAAAAAGTATCTTTTTCTCTGTCTCCACCCTGCGTCAACTGACTGGTAGATATATGTAGTTGTGAATAGTTTAATTAAAGCTGCGCTATATGGATGGGGTCTACTTGGCCATTAGACCTACAGGAAAATAAAACGATCCATATATATATGTATATATATATATATATATATATATATATATATATATATATATATATATGTATATATATATATATATATATATATATATATATATATATATATATATATATATATATAAACAGCCACTCATTTGTGAGGTAATCTACCTCAAATTAGGGCCTGGCTCACTACTTGTTATTTCGCCTTCATCCAAAATGTTTTGTATGAAATTGTTCCACAAAACTCCTCAAACCACATCTTTTCCACCATTCCACTGGATGCTTGAACAGAAAAAGGCATAAACTATTCCCACTAACCTGTAAGTATATTGCGATTAAGCCTGTTTCGCAGGTTTCCCTGCTCATCAGGGGATTTTATTATAAAATCCCCTGAAGAGCAAGGAAACCAGGTGGAATTATTTCCCATTCTTGCTTGATGTAGAGCTTAAGTTGTTCAATAGTCCGGGGTGTCCTTGTGGTATTTTAGGCTTCATATTGCGCCACACATTTTCAATGGGAGACAGGTCTGGAATACAGGGAGGGCAGTCTAGTACCCGCACTCATGAAAAAGACGTTGCTTGGATGGCAACATATGTTGCTCCAAAACCTGTATGTACCTTTCAGCATTAATAGTGCCTTCACAGATTCGTAAGTTACTCATGCTTTGGGCACTAGTACACCCCCATACCATCTCATATGGTGGATTTTGAACTTTGCGCCTATAACAGTCCGGCTGGTTCTTTTCTTCTTTTGTCCGGAGAACACGGCGTCCACAGTTTCCAAAAACAATTTGAAATGTGAACTCGTAAGACCACAGAACACTTTTCCACTTTGCATTAATCCATCTTAGATGAGCTCGGGCCCAGCAAAGCCGGCGGCGTTTCTGGCTGTTGTTGATAAATGGCTTTCGGTTTGCATAGTAGAGTTTTAACTTGCACTTACACATCTAGCGACAAACTGTAGTTACTGACAGTGGTTTTCTTAAGTGTTCCTGAGCCCATGTGGTGATATCCTTTACACACTGATGTCACTTGTTGATGCAGTACCGCCTGAGGGATTGAAGGTCACGGGTCTTGCCGCTTACGTGCAGTGTTTTCTCCAGATTCTTTGAACCTTTTGATGATAATTTTGTCCTTAAACTGTTCGACAATTTGCTCACGCATTTGTTGACAAAGTGGTGACCCTCGCCCCATCCTTGTTTGTGAATGACTGAGCATTTCATGGAAGCTGCTTTTATACCCAATTATGGCACCCACCTGTTCCCAATTAGCCTGTTCACCCGTGGGATGTTCCAAATAAGTGTTTGATGAGCATTCCTCAACTTTTTCAGTCTTTTTTGCCACCATGTTGCAGGCATCAAATTCCAAATGAGCTAATATTTGCAAAAAATAACGTTTCTCAGTCCGAACATTAAGTATCTTGTCTTTGCAGTGTATTCAATTGAATATAGGTTGAAAAGGGTTTGCAAATCATTGAATTCTGTTTTTATTTACGAATTACACAACGTACCAACTTCACTGGTTTTGGGTTTTGTATATACATATACAAAAGCAAATCCTTTTCAACTTATATTCAGTTGAATATATGCAAAGACAAGATATTTAATGTTCGAACTGAGAAACAATTTTTTTTTGCCAATAATCATTAACTTAGAATTTAATGGCAGCAACACATTGCAAAAAAGTTGGCACAGGGGCATTTTTACCACTGCGTTACATGGCCTTTCCTTTTAACAACACACATTTAATCTACAATTACACAGGAATTCAAATACACAACAACATTGAAATTACATGATGATAAGCAATTTAAAGTACAAGCACAATACATAGAGAGTATGCAAGTTACAAATCAGTGGGCGGTCAGGCTACAGTATTTTAGCAGCTTCATTTAAAGTGCAGATGTTGGCCCTGTAATGAGGTGGCGACTTGTCCAGGGTGTACCCCGCCTTCCGCCCGAATGCAGCTGAGATAGGCTCCAGCACACCCCACGACCCCGAAAGGGACAAGCAGTAGAAAAGGGATGGATGGATGTATATATAGTGTAGCAGTTTTTATCAAAGTCCACATAACACATTATACAGTGCTGTAGCCATTAGATGGTACCCATAAGGGTATCATTCAATAGCCATATACCCCATTGGTACTGCATACGTAAACAAGATTGCAATGTTACACGATTAGACTGGTACTCTGGTGGCCATCAAACTATATACCCCATTGGTACTGCATACGTAAACAAGATTGCAATGTTACACGATTAGACTGGTACTCTGGTGGCTATGAAACTGCTCCCGCTAGGGTGTCATCTGATGGTCAACTACCTGCCTGGTTTTGTTAATGTGAGCAGGACTGGTGGTCTGTGAGCAGGACTGGTGGTCTGTGAGCAGGACTGGTGGTCTGTGAGCAGGACTGGTGGTCTCTAAGCCAGTCTTTGACTGTATGTGAGAAACTGTGAAAACTTGAGTTGTTCTTTAGATTGTCTGGGAGCCCATTCCATTATTTGACGACTTGGTGGAAGAGGATGATTGGGAGCAGGCCAACTTTCTTTTTGGAACATTACAGTCACCCCTGGATACAGACCTTAACACTCTTCTTAACACTCTGTTGGATGATTTGTCACCCTGTTATGTAATCTTAACATGTATTGGAGAAACCGTCACCTATCCCATAACTCTGAAGAGGTTTTGGGGCACCTCAGACGATCTGTTGACCACCTCTCTCCATACCTCTCTGTCCTCAGCAGTTCTTACTGCCTCACTGAGTTTCAAGTAAGTCTATTCTCTGAGGTTATCTTCCCATCTTTTCTACCTTGTACGGTGCCTTGCAGGATGGTCTTTGCGAGGCCTGAGGATCTGGTGTTGTGTCCTTACCACCTTAGTTTCCACTTTATGACATTGGTGAGCAGGTCATCATGTGGGCCGATGGATTACCGGTAGCTGATCTTTTGCTGGACTTCCTTGTTTGTGACATGTTGAGTGTAAGAGATACCCATGAGTCTTCTGTAGCATCTCATCTCCATGCTCTGCTCTTCTGCAGCTCTGCTGTAAGGGTCAGAGTTTCTCAGGCGTATAGAAAGATTGTGATTACAAGTGAGCGCTGGAGTCTCACCTCTGATGGCAGACTGATGTTTTTGTCTTTCCATATGGACTTGAGTTTTGCCAGGGCAGCAGTTGTTTGAGCAATCATGGCAAGGACTTACCGTTGTGATCCTTCATCTGACACGATTGCGCCAATGTACTTGAAGTGTCTAGTGCCTGTCCATTGACTTTGATGTCTGAGCAGATGCCACTGTTGTTGTTGGTCGTCATTTTGTTTTTTTCAGAATGGATTTCCATTCCATAGGCTCGGGAAGTGGTATTAGGCCTTTCAACGAGGCTGGCAAGTTATTTTTCTTCTCCAGCTAGCCCAACGATGTCATCCACAAAACTTAAGTTGGTAATTGGTCTGCCTCTTATGCTGGCAGTTCCCTCATGATTCGCCAGGACATCCGTCATGATACGCTCCAGAAAGATGTTAAAGAGAATGGGAAAGAGAAGGCATCCTTGGCGCATTCCAATCGTTGTCCTAAACCAGACTCCGATTGCTCCGTTATAGAGAGTTGCGCTGGTAGCTTTGTTGTCCAGATGTTGAATGGTTCTGACAAGGTTAGGACTGATGTTATATTTCATCTTGAACGCCCACAGCGCAGCATGCCATACCCGGTGAAAGGCTATTTTAAAGTCTACGAACATGTGGTAAAGATGTTGTTGATGCTGCAGGTATATTTCACAAATGATTCTTAAATTGAATATCTGTTCTGTGGTCCACCGCCTTGCCTTAAATCCAGCCTGTTCTTCAGCTATGATCAGTTCAGCTTGAGGTTTTCACCTATTTAGTTTTATTTTCAGTAGGACTTTGCTGGGATGGCTAATAAGATTGACGGTGCGGTAGTTTTGGCACAGATGGAGATTTCCTTTTTTCAGAACTGTGATGAGTGATTGAGTCCATGATGAAGGCCACTCACTACTCTGCCAGATTTTGTTGCACAGGATGGTGAGGGTGTCGATCATGGCTGCTCCCCCTGCTTGTACAAGCTCTGCTACGATGTTGTCCACTCGGGCTGTTTTTCCTTTTTTTAGTGCCTTGACTGTTGTCTCAACTTCTTCACTGAGAATGAGAAGCTTATCTCCGTGGCGCGCGAATGCAGCTGAGATAGGCTCCAGCACCCCCTGCGACCCCAAAAGGGACACGGTAGAAAATGGATGGATGAATTTGGGTCTCCACTTTTCGTGTTTTTGTAGCGCTCAGAGCAGTATTCTGTCCATCAGTCTAGGATCGTCTGTTCTTCCGCTAGGCATTCTCCGATCTTGCTCTGGATTGCAGGGCCTTTGATCTGTTTTGTGCTTGTTAGCTCCTTAACAGTTTGGTATGCCTTCTTGGTGTTGTTGGTATTCTGGCTGCTCTCTATTTCTTGGCACTTTCCCTCAATACAGTTCTGGTTTGATGAATGCATGCTTTTCTTAATGTTGTTATTGATTACTCTATAAGCATCAGATCATTCAGGTGGGTTCTTACTCTTCTTCAGGGCTCTTCGCTTGTCACACTAACCTAGCAGTTCATTAGTGACACAAGGTTTCTTCTTTGAGTGTAGTTTGCCAAGGATCTCGGTGGCTTTTTCAGTTACGACTGTTCAACGTGGTGGTCATGCTATTGACATCAGTTTCTTCTGCACCTAGGATGAGCAGTGATGCAAACTTCCGTCCTATCCTTGCTCTGAAGACTTCTGCCACCTCAGGGTCTTGCAGTTTATCCAGATCAAACTTTATTCTAGTGCACTTGGAGCTTTTGATTTTCTTCAAGCGTCGGCGAAAAGACATCTGGACGAGGACATTCCGTCTCAATGACCATTTTTGGAAAGCTGCGTGTCCTACCGGTAATAACGCTTGAGCGGAAGCGCTTCTTGACCAAAATTTAATCAAATGGTTATGGTACTCTCCGTCGTCTAGAGGCCTTATGGAGAAACACTGAATTAAAAAAAAGTTGAGCAAAAAGGTGACAATTAAAATTTTGGCCTCCTGGTGAAAGTGGGCCACCAGTCCCTACGGTGCATGTTCCTTTCTAGGGCGGTGACGCTCAACTGACCTTGATAGGAAACCGACATCCTCATCCATTCTTTGCCAAGTGGGCTTCAGACTATAGATTAGATGAGACAGATGCAGCACTATTCTCCAAAACTTTGCTTGAACTGCAGTGACTTTGTCTGGGTCGAAATCAGGTGTTCACTACTGCCGTGTGTGTTATTTGCCCCAACGTCAAACACTATTCAGCAGAGTCCTGGGAGTGCAGTTAATGATTTTCCTCCGCTGGCCTTTGTGCCCAAATCCAGAGCCTGAGAGTGTAGAAGCATACTGCTATTTAAGGATTGGCACAACCCAGCCAGCTGCTGCCATTTCCTCTCCTGTTGTAATTGAATTAGCGCAAGTAAAGTGTAGCGGCGTGGGTGTGTGCACGCCACACATGGTTTTACAGTCACGGCTTTAAGGATTTGTTTGTCGTCACGGATACGTTTGCATGCCTGATGGTTGAGTGTGTTTTTTGTG
The DNA here is from genome assembly GCF_033978685.3 of Nerophis lumbriciformis. Lineage (NCBI taxonomy): Eukaryota > Metazoa > Chordata > Actinopteri > Syngnathiformes > Syngnathidae > Nerophis > Nerophis lumbriciformis. Next base: position 29,520,071 of record NC_084551.2, on the reverse strand, counting down.
TGGTGTAGAAGCTGGACAGAAAAGAAAATCCCCTGCTGGTGTCATCCATGCTGTTAATGAAGAGCCTGTTGGGTGACACAGTAGATTGTCTGCCTCCTTAAAGGCCTACTGAAACCCACTACTACCGACCACGCAGTCTGATAGTTTATACATCAATGATGAAATCTTAACATTGCAACACATGCCAATACGGCCGGGTTAGCTTACTAAAGTGCAATTTTAAATTTCGCGCGAAATATCCTGCTGAAAACGTCTCGGTATGATGACGCCGGCACGTGACGTCACGGATTGTAGAGGAAATTTTGGGACAGCATGGTGGCCAGCTATTAAGTCGTCTGTTTTCATTGCAAAATTCCACAGTATTCTGGACATCAGTGTTGGTGAATCTTTTGCAATTTGTTCAATGGACAATGAAGACAGCAAAGAAGAAAGCTGTAGGTGGGAAGCGGTGTAATGCGGGCGGCTGCAGCAACACAAACACAGCCGGTGTTTCATTGTTTACATTCCCGAAAGATGACAGTCAAGCTTTGCCATTGGCCTGTGGAGAACTGGGACAACAGAGACTCTTACCAGGAGGACTTTGAGTTGGATGCGCAGACGCGGTACCGTGAGTACGCATGCAGCTGCGGCTTCCAAACATTTGATCGTTTGCCCGTACGTGCGTGCCGCTATGTGCATGTCACGTACGTAACTTTGGGGACTTTGGGGAGGTGAACGGTACTTTGGGCTGTGGGATTGAGTGTGTTGTGCAGGTGTTTGAGTTGTATTGGCGGGTTATATGGACGGGAGGGGGGAGGTGTTTGTTATGCAGGATTAATTTGTGGCATATTAAATATAAGCCTGGTTGTGTTGTGGCTAATAGAGTCTTGTGTTTATTTACTGTTTTAGTCATTCCCAGCTGAATATCAGGTCCCACCCGCCTCTCACAGCATCTTCCCTATCTGAATCGCTCCCACTGCCCTCTAGTCCTTCACTCTCATTTTCCTCATCCACAAATCTTTCATCCTTGCTCAAATTAATGGGGAAATCGTTGCTTTCTCGGTCCGAATCGCTCTCGCTGCTGGTGGCCATGATTGTAAACAATGTGCAGATGTGAGGAGCTCCACAACCTGTGACGTCACGCTACTCGTCTGCTACTTCCGGTAGAGGCAAGGCTTTTTTATCAGCGACCAAAAGTTGCGAACTTTATCGTCGATGTTCTCTACTAAATCCTTTCAGCAAAAATATGGCAATATCGCGAAATGATCAAGTATGACACACAGAATGGACCTGCTATCCCCGTTTAAATAAGAAAATCGCATTTCAGTAGGCCTTTAAAGACAGGTTTATTGTGTTGATAAAGTCAGTTGTTCCAATGAATCGCTAAAGATGTCAGCAAAAGTCACTTTTCAGCAGCAGTGAACAAAAGGCTATAACGTACACTTGAAGTTTTTATATGGTATCATTATTAGGGGTGTAACGGTACGTGTATTTGTATTGAACCGTTTTGGTACGGGGGTTTCGGTAGGTTCGGAGGTGTACCGAACGAGTTTCCACACGAATATATTAAGTAGCCGCCTCCGCTTTCTTCTGCCTCTGTCTCTGTCAGTCCTCTACACAGCATCCAGCATTGTCCCACCCACACAACCATCTGATTGGTTACAAACAGAGCGGTAACAGCCAATCAGCAGTGCGTATTCAGAGCGGTAACAGCCAATCAGCAGTGCGTATTCAGAGCGCATGTAGTCAGTGCTTAGCGTTAAGCAGGTAAGTATCAGGCAGCGGACTCTCCCCAAATTATAATAAACACCTCCCAGTCAACTATTAGTAACATCACTATGTGCCCGTTGACCTTCTAGAAATATTAAAGGCAGTTCAGCTCGCTCGCAGTCCTGGCTTGAGGTGAAGGCTAATTCGCTTTTAGCGTAACGTTAGCTCATTTTGCGGTGTGTGTGTGTGTGTGTGTGTGTTACGGACAGCAAAGCCCTGTCTGTCATTTCACTTTACCTTTTTTCTGTGTTGATTGAGCTGTGTTGAAGCAGCAAAAAAGGACATTATGTTAAATGAAGAGTTTCTATCTCTGATAGTTGATATAATAATGTAACTGCATCATTAAGCCTACATGAACTCCATGGTGTTCAGGGATGAATAGTTTCTCCTATTGCTATTGTACCATTTTTTCAGCTATAGTTACATTAATCATTAGAAATGCAGCAGCCTAGTTTTGAATGGCAAGGTCCCTGCTATCACATGTTGATAAAAATATAACATTTACATAATAAAAATCAACTACAGGCTTCCCAAATGCTGTAATAAATTAAGCATGATGAGTTGACTTGAAACTGTTTAATGTTGCACTTTTTATATGGAGAAGAAAAGTCAACAACATGAGGCAGTTTAATGTTGATTAACGTGGGTAGAATTATTATAGTGTTCCCAATGTTAAAAGGATAAAGCCATTGTTTACAAATTTGGTAAATAAATAGCCACAAAATGTATATGTTGTTGTTTTCTTACTGTACCGAAAATGAACCGAACCGTGACCCCTAAACCGAGGTACGTACCGAATCGAAATTTTTGTGTACCGTTACACCCCTAATCATTATGTATTATTATGGCAGAAAGTGATTAAGGTGAGTATATTTTCAGATGAAAATACTTCTTGTTGGTGTTTTATAAAGTTATTAGAGGGCTAACATGTTGAGGGAAGTAGGCCACCAACATCCTATTTTCATGACCACCATTCTATTGAGGCCGTGTGTGTGTGTGTGTGTGTGTGTGTGTGTGTGTGTGTGTGTGTGTGTGTGTGTGTGTGTGTGTGTGTGTGTGTGTGTGTGTGTGTGTGTGTGTGTGTGTGTGTGCGTGTGTGAAGCTGTGTTTTTTGCTCATTAGACATATTTACACAACTTATGTGGCCTACTTTGACGTTCACATGTCATGCATACTTTACATTTGCAGCTAAAGTGGCAGAAAATGCCCTTGTGTGTTTTGATTAGGGCTGGATAAAATAATGGATTTGATCGATTATGGATCAATATTTTTTACGTTTTGCAACATTAGTTCTAGGGATGTAATGATATAAAAAATCATATCATGGTTATTGTGACGAAAATTATTACGGTTATCATTATTGCTGTATTGTTAAACGTGTTCAAAAAGTACAGACACTGAAATCTTGAGAATTTTTGAAATAACGAAAATAAATTGAGCCACTGTTAGAAGGACCACTATTTTGCATGTTTTGAGTTTCTGATGCTTCAATGATGTGAGTGTTCTGGCGGGCTTTGTGGTGTCCGACTCTGTTCAGTGGTCCTTGAACGCACCGTAAAAACACCTTTGTGTCATATATCTTTGAGTATACAGTTTATCAATCACTCTGTGCTGAGAGAGCACAGCTTTTAGGTTCAAAGTCCACAATTGAATAGCTTTGTTGCTCAGACAGTAATGTGCGTAGACACGTGTAGATTGGGGTATGTTGTGTCTTAATGGGGAAAGACGTTGATGTGTTTTGTATTCATGTTTGCATTTAAGCTAGTAAGGTAGCGCCAGACCATTTGTGAATTAATCAAAGTGGGTCTATTAATCAGGATTTTTCAATAATTTTAATTTAAAAACGGTAATATTAACCGTCAAGTGTTTTGCCGCAGTTATCAATACCATTTATCGTTACATCCCTAATATATTCCCATGGCATAATCTCAAAATCGAATTGATTTGGGAAATTGGACATGATACTCATACCTTTTTTGACAATTCTGCAGCTATTGAATATTTTAGTAATTGGGAATTCCACTGAAAATTCCTTTAATTTAATGTGTAATCAGACAAAATTTGTTTTTGTTCGGTTAAATAGCAATTATAAATACACAAGAGAAAATAAAACATTTGACTTAATGAGTGAGCAATTTGTTTCAATTTAAAGTAACTAAGGCTAAATGACATATTACATACAGTACGTTCATGGCTGTACTGGAACACTAAATTACACCAACTGACGAGAAATAAGAAAAAAACATTTTTTTTTAAAAAGTTTTTGCCGTGTTTAAACTAAAATAAAGGTAACTATTTCAGTATAGCACATTAGACAGCATTGTTACTTGATATTTTATCCATCAACCAAACGTGAGACACACTATACAGACAATACACATTATAGTCTGCTAAAAATGACCAGCGTCTTATCAGTGAACTAAAGAAAATGTTCCATCTTTTTAACTCAAAGCGCTGTTTTGATATCAGAATCAGACTTTTTGGCCAAGTATGTTTAACACACATTTTTGCTGTGTTTTTTGTTTATTTTACAGTCGAACCTCAATTTCTGAACTTACTTGGTTCTTGAACATGGTCCTTGAATAGAAATGTTTGTATAGTGAAGCAGAGAAACAATAAGAAACAATGTAAATATGAATAATGGGTTCCAGCCTCGACAAAAGTTAATATTTTAGTGAAGGTTTGTACACTTTGAACACAATATAAAGTGCTATACAGTACTGTATATCAAACATAACAAGGGGGTGATTTATCAACCTTCTATGTATTAAAAATGTCAAAACAACAACAACAACAAGATGCTGTACTCTGCTCTGCCAAGACACGCACACACACTGAAGCCATTATGGTGCTCTCTCACAAACAAAATCACAGAAATCCTTAAATTCAACAACCATATTGCTGTTACAATAATTAACATTTAAACTAGTAAAATGCATACACATTAACAACAGCAGACAACTGACCAGAAAGTAGCAGACAGAGGTAGGGGAAAAGGAGAGGGAGAGGGAAGCCATACGTGTCTGCGTGTTTGTGCTTTGGAAGAGCAAGGGGCCGGTCTGGAACAAGAGAACAGATAGTGTCTTCTCCTCCGCTGTGATATAATTGTGTTCTGGCATATATTCCCAGAAAAGACACATCACAATTAAAACTTAATTTGGTTACTTACTGTGATGTGCTTTGGTCATGCTTGTGAGTGCCTTGAATGTACTCCTTGTAAATAGTATTTTTTTTTTTACTCAACAGCGGTTCCCTCCTCTTTTCCATGCTGGTCAGTTGAGTCTTTGGGACTCTTACTGAATTAACAATGTTTTGCCCTGCTTTCTTGCCTGCAGTCACCTAAATAAAGCGTTCGTCCACAGAGACATGGTTCGCACACAGAGGCAAATTTAACTTAATCTAAAAGTGTGTAAATCTAAAAGTTTGCATTTAGTGAATTATATATTCTGTAATTATATGATTTTATACTAAGGGCATATATATATATATATATACATACAGTATAAGGGGGTATAACAATTAATCAATACAAACAGATAACCGATTTTAACTTAGAGATATGAATACAACGTTTGGCGAGCCTCGGATTGATCTATATGTAATATGGATTTGTCGATGTCTGGTTGTCGATCTGTTAGAACATATGGCTGCTCAAATCTTGTGAGACTTCCGTGATGATGTAATACGAGAGTACTGTTGTTGTTTGCGACTGACAACGATCAAGCAACATGGCAGACAGTAATTCTGATTGACTTCCCGAATTTACCAATCACAGACCAATCCATAAATTCTTTCTGTGCCTAAATCTAGCCAACCGCGGAAGGCACCACGCATTATAAACCAATCAGAATCAACTTCAGGCGTCTTTATTTTTCGCACACACCTCAGCGCAGTCTTGTCATCTTAGCGACTTTCTTGTTAAATCTAGTATCTTTACAACTCCTCTTAGTGACTTTCTTTCTCAAAAGTGACTACTGACAAATCCAGCAACTTTTTGGGATGTTTGGAGACATGAAAGCATGTATGTAGTCAAGACGCACGCCATTGTCTGGAGCGTTGTCAGCATGTCTGCGATGTGAACGTAACAGATATACCCGTGGACAGCGATGTGCAAATATTAAGAGGGCAGTGGCGGCTTTTAAGAAGAGAAAGTTCAACTGGAGCCAAGTACCCCTGGCTGCCACCCGCGAATTGGGGCGTGCCTCCACGTTCACCCACGCCCACATTGAGCCATGCCCCTTTTAGGCGGAAACTATGAACGCTAATTCAGCACCAAACGGCTAATTATTTTTTCAAAAAACTATTTGGAAAAAATATATATATATATTCATATACAGATGTAAAGATACAGATATGTTTGGGTGGTACATTTATGCATATATTTAATATATAGTTTCTTATTTGGTAGGTGTATTCGTGTGTCTTAATCAGCCGTGTTGGTTCACAGCGTGTTTTGGTAGTTGTGAATGTCCTGGTGATGAGGCCGGCAAGTAAAGACGAGTAAACCACAGATTGTATTTAAAAGGGAGTAAATACAAAAGTCCATATCGGTTTCTCCGTTGTGGGCGTGGCTCAATGTGAGCGTCGGTCAACGTTGAGACACGCTCTGATCCGTGGTAGCTGGATGATAGAGAGGTTTCGTCAAAAAAAAAAAAGAATCGACTTAAACCAAAAATTTAAATGCACTAAATCTTTGTTCTGTACATCATTGCCCAGTTGACATTATATTGTCATCTTCATCTTTATGCCATTTCCTCAAGGTGACAGAAAAACATAACACAACTTGTCATATCATATGATTCTACCATGTTGGCAAAATACAAACACACAAAACATATAAAAATATAACACATAAAACATATTTAATTATAATTTAATTTAACCAGCAAAACCATTTTGTCAAACATTTATTTTGAGTCATTGTCATTGTTAATAAATGTGCTATATAAATAAAGTGGATTGGATTAATTCAATGCATCACACTTTACATGGTTAAGATACAGCTGTTTGTAATTATACATTTGGCCAGCAGGTGGAGTCTTGTGCCGAAGCAGGCATTGAAGCTTCGAGAAATTGTCGAACCATTTGGCTCAAGTGGTTCAATGCTTCATGAGGCTTCATTTGACCATCACTAATACAGAGCATAACCTATTTCAAAAGTAAAATATTGTTATTTCCTTTATTGTCTGTCACAAATTCTGCAAAATAGCACATTAATACAAAAAAAAAACCTTGCTTGCCTCTCTTTTGCAAACTGATTTACTTCTTCTACGCCCTGCACAAATTTTTCTTCAGCGGTCTAATGTGGGGGCAATTGGGCATGGCTCTATGTGGGCGTGGGTCAACATTGAGGCACGCCTCGATCCGCGGGCGGCAGCCAGGGGCAGCAAGAAGCAAGTATGACGTCATGCTTGCTAGAGCTCTCCTCTTTTGTCAGGGACATTGATGGACATAATTTAAGAGTCTGTAGACACAACTACATTTTATAATAACACCAAAAGAAGATTAGATTTTTTTTATTAAAACAAAAAGTCTTGAGACAACTGGACAATTCTCAAAGTACATTGTACAATGAACAAAAACAATTGAAAATATGGCAAAATGATATAAAAGGATATCTTAATATAAATTAATAACCGGTTTGTTTTTAAATTTATGCATACATTTTTTTTCCTTTTTATCCAATCCAATCGACTTTATTTATACAGCACATTTTAGAAAACAAAAATTTCACAAAGTGCTGCAAAGAAGTTAAAACACATTTAGAAGCAGGATAAAATTAAGGAGCGTCAATTGTAAAAAACATTAGTGAAAAAACATTTTTTAAAGAAAATCATATCATCATAGCAAATTAGGCAAATTATTCGATGATGTCATGGTGACCACGCTCATACCCACACCCCTGACCTCACCCCACCGCCACACGTATCTTGGCAGTCTAGGGGAAACCCTGCAATGAGTACCGGTATAAAACAAATTTGAAAGTTAACATCTGAACTTTTTGCATGTGTTTTCGGCCATCTTGAATCTAACATGTGATGTGGTATACTCCACATCCTCCATTACTAATTGGAAGTATAATGTCCTTGTAAGTGGAAACGAAGATCTTGTATAGAAAAATGTGGTAATATGGTCTACACGATAAATAGACACGTTTTAATTACTGTCATAAATAACCGCAAGAGTATGTTTTTTTCTCCGCCGCCACCGGTGTTGTGAAGTAAATTATATTTATGTAGCGCTTTTCTCTAGAGACTCAAAGCGCTTTACAAAGTGAAACCCATTGTCTTCATCTTTAAGCTACATTTAAACCAGTGTGGGTGGCAGTAGGAGCAGGTGGGTAAAGTGTCTTGCCCAAGCATACAACGACAGTGACTAGGATTGCAGAGGAACCTGGAACCCCCAAGTTGCTGACACGGCCACTCTAGTGACCGAGCCGCGCCGCCCCATAACCATGTTCTATCAAATGTTGCTGCTTCCTTGAAAAAAGCTGCATTATGCACGGACACTGGGACTTCACATGTAGGTGTGAAAATACTAAAAAAGTAACTATTTGAGAAATCAGGCTAATTTAGTACATGGAAACATAGTCAGTGTTATGGACAGGAGCAAACATGCAGCAGGCAGTCTATAAAACTGTAGGGAACATTGCAAACAATTTTATAATGTCTTGCTGTTTTGTTGACTGGGACGCTGATTCGTCATTTATTTAATTGCAAACTTTGTTAGTGTTCCCAATAACATAAACACTATTTACAATGGGTTGTCATCTCATTAAATTGATCGCAGGTTGTGAAGTGACAGAAGCTGTGTTGTCAGTGAGGCACAAAGCTTGTGTATTGGATGTGTGAGGTATCACTCCTATTTATTTTTGTTGGCCAAACAGTTGCACTGAACCACATGGTGTTGTTGGAGAAGAAAAAACTTGTTCACTAGACTTCAGCTGCATTGACCAAACTGCTTTGTTTTAAATTGATATTAAAAAGGTTAACAGCATGTTTCTTTTACATTGTGTGGGACTTTTTACATGTCAGAAAGTTATTACTTTAAAAACAGTTCACATGACATAGCTCTTTGTGAATGTTTTGCACTGTATAGTTACTTCCTATATGACATATTTCTGCTGAAACTTTTTATAAATCTGTCCATTAACCAATACAGTATGTGTACCCCCATGTTTAACTTACTGTTACGCACTTAGACGTTTGCACAACACGCTGCTCTTCGTGTCACTTTGGACTTGCACTAACAGGACTAACAGCTAACAATTCTGCTAAAAATTAGAGTCTGGAGAAACCTTTCCACTGAGTGCCAACATTTCTTGCCGGTGTTCTGGCTAAACCTGCTCCCTATTGAAAAAACTGACATGTTAATATTAATAATGAAAAAAACCAAATATTGTCTTTATTAACATGGATTCCGTCCCCGCCACCAACATGGTTTTACCTAACATAATGAACAATCATGATTAGTAATCGTAATTTCAATATTGATAAAGATAATCGTGATCATCATTTTGGCCATAATTGTGCAGCCGTAGTCGGTAGTCTCTAAAGCAAATCACTTTAAATGTTTCATCTTCACTCTCTGGCAAGCTTTTAATGTCTTTTCTTGTCTTTGTCAAGGAGGATGAGATGGGCGGGGCTGCTGTCTTCACTATGCTGAAAATCTGAGGAAAGAAATTGCTGCTGAGGAAATCTGCCACCCCACTCACTCATGACTTTCAACTGCGTAGGTTTACATTTTTTTACAATTGTCATCTTTCAATTATGATGTGCCGTACAACAATTATAGCTGAAATTATGTTTTGTTAAACACTGTGTTCAAACTTGAGTGACATTCTGATATACGGTATTTAATGAATTCTAAGCTAAAGTTAGACAAAGTTCCGCTAGGATTGAAATGACTTGTTTAACTGAAGGTGTGTCAATGTTGTTTTTCAGGAACCGTTGGTTGGTGTGCCACAAACTCTGTGATGGAAAATCGTGGTGAGTACTAAGTTAGAAGATGTGGTTTGTTAAGTGCCGTTTTAATGTTGCGGAAAGAGCTACAGAGCCACTCATCTTGCTGTATATTCACTGTGTTTATGAGCGCTGTCTCGCTTGTGGACACTTTATGAGCCACTCAAGACTAACCCACGCATCCTTTGAGCCTCAGCATCTGATTGGGGGTCAGTTTTTCCTCCTGCTCTGTGATAGGCTGTTGTCAAGCGTGTGCACGCAGCATTGCTGTAGAGCTGTGGGGTTTCATTTTACAGAGATGTCTTGCTATGGTTATTGTTTGATTCAAATTAATTAAGCTTAAGGATTTTTTTCTCGACCATTGACCTTTGCAAGACAGGACATGCTATTTAAATGCAGTCTTTCCTCATGTAATGGCCAGAGCCTTTATTTTTATAAATTCATGTTTGTAGTAATAGTAATTTGTTGTATTTGTTTTAGTTTTTCCATGATAGTAATAATTATGGAATTAAAAAAACATATCACAGTCTGTCCAGGAATTCACGATGTTGCGGCTGCGCAAATTTAACTAATTCCTGCGAATTATGCGCGGCCTCGCAGCTTTGTATAATGCCGGCAACTTTCCTGCATATTTTGGCCAATCAGCTGCATTTTCACCAATCAAATTAGTCTCTGTTATCCAATCAAAACGTATGTTTGTTTCCTGGATAGACAAAGCACGAACGGCAATGTGTCACGTTGTGTTCCATTTACCTCGGAAGTTGGAAGTCAGAGCTGGGAATGACATTTCAGCCGTCAAAAATCAAGATGGCCACATTATCCAAAGCTATTCTTGCTTATATATACGTCCAACATTCTATACTGCTAAAAATGTTTGACAAAAAAATAGTCAGAAAAGCTTATAATGGCTATTACAGGAGCTTTTATTATTGTTTACACCAGGAGTGTCAAACTCATTTTCATTGAGGGCCACATAACAGTTATGGCTGCCTTCAAAAAGCCACTCGTAACAGTAAATGTATGAATATAAACGTATAATCGCCCCATTACATTATTACACAATTGCCTACGCATTTAATTATTGGATTTTTGTACATACAATCTGATGGATAACTTAACTTGCTTTGAAATCATAAGTCAAGGTGACAAGCAGATATTTAAGGATACAATTGTATTGTTACAAACAAATTGTAATACTGTATATTATAATTAGGGGTGCTCATAAAAATAGATGTACATCCAAATTGTGGTTGTTATTTATTTGCATTCTAAATTAATTAAAAATGTGAAAAAATGTATCAAAAAAATATTTATTTTAAGAATACATTTTTCAAAAGACCTTTTTAGGCCCTCTATTTGCTTACTCGCTTTGGTATACATCATAGGTCAGCAACCAACATAAGGTTGTGTAACCTGTTTTGGAAAGGTTTTATTCTTAATTATAATAAACAATACAATGCAAGAATCGGGTTGAATCAAGAATCGTGTTGAATCCAGGATCGATTCTGTGTGGAGCCTAAAGATTTCCGCGTCTAGGTGTGTAACGATTAATTTTGACAACCATTTGATTCGATATTTGTAGTTTCCGATACGATTTATGGCCGATCTAATTTTTTTTTAGAACGATTCGTTTCGAAACAATTCAGGGAGTTGAAATTATTAATTCAGTAACTATTAAGCAAAAAAAATCAAGCAGTGTGACTGTAAAATAAATCCTCGCTTTCTATTTCCAAAGCCTCCTTTATCCATCTCTTCTTTTTATTTGTTTACGATTAAGTGACTTTTCCTTGGCTGCCAGGTGCGTGTTGTGTGTCACACTTCATGTTGTTGTGTTGCGGAAGTCGGTGCGTCGCCTAACTTGCTCCGCTGTCACTTCCAGTGTGGTGGTCGTGTCTTTTGTAGCTTAAAGTTGTGGTACGGCTTTAAATTATTGTGTTGTGTGAACTTGTCATTTGTATTTGTTATGGCTTTGGCAATCGTGCTGTAGCTGCTGCATATTTCACTACGTCCGGCTTGTAATCTGCAGTATATGATTTCCTTTTCGGTGCCATTTTAGTTCAGCCCTTCTCAGTTTTTATAAGTTACCGCCAATGTTGAAATAATCAATTTTAAAAGCTACGGATGTAGCAGCAGTTAGCATCCCATGACCCACAATGCACTTCTGCCATGAGGCACAATGCACTTCTGCCATGACCCGCCCCCGCCGAATTCTTATTGGTTGACGTGTGTGACGATTGCTGACGTGTGTGTGACGATTGCGGACATTTGCTTCGTCTCTTACGCGAATGAGATGAATAATATTATTTGATATTTTACGGTAATGTGTTAATAATTTCACACATAAGTCGCTCTGGAGTATATGTCGCACCCCCGGCCAAACTATGAAAAAAACTGCGATTTATAATCCGAAAAATACAGTACATAATTCCCGTCATTTGTGTGATCAAACTAAAAGGCTTTAAGATTGTTTAGTTAATTCCACTAAGTTTTGCCCACAATGAGAGATGTCCTGCCCAATGCTATTAACACCATTTTATTATTGTGGTAGGTCATTGGAAACACATGCATATGTATCTGTACTCGACTACAATGCCAAATTGCTTCAGCTTGCCAAGTCTGGCCCAGTAGGCAATCCAGGTCAGGCTAACAGGTTCTAAGGCTCATGCGGATTGGCTCAGTTCTTTCTGGAATCTGGCCCGGTGTGGAGCCTGTATGTGGGGCACAGGAAGAGAAAAGGAATATTGTTAAAAACATAAACCACTTTGCCATCTTTAGAACTAGTCGAGATGCAGGCAAACACTAAGAAAACTTAATCCAGGCATAATTACACAGTTTAGTGCTCTGTAGTCCTCTGGGGGCACACTTGGACAAGTTTCTCTGAAGACTCTCAAACCTCCAAAGAAATCAAAGCACTGATTCTTGGGGGTCCACTGCACACACTCCCCCTCGTGAGGTGGTCTCTTTTTGGGCCGTTTCTTTAGTAAACATTTCAAGTAAAGCAAGCTAGTGCTGTTCAAAACTGTCACGGGATACTTGGAGAACTGCAGTAAATGTTGTTGGAGTTAATGAGAGGGTGAGCAGCATGTTAAACACACTCTGTTGCTTTTGAACAAGCATGCTAGAAAAACAGCATATGTGACCAACATTTGTCATCTTAATGAACAACGTTTATTATAAGGACTGATCCTATATAAATTCCAAACTCTTAAGTGCTCACTTTCTTTTCAAGTTACCTTTTTATGTAGGTAAATGGTTACTCATGTATGAACATTTCAAATATCTTTCTTTGGTTTTCCTTGCCAAAGTTGCAAGACTAAATAGTGACACAAACTATGTTACAGCACCAAACTGATCTTTTGTTGTTTGTGATGCATAAATTGCCCTACATACCATCGTATACATGCGCACACACACACGCTCATACACACACACACACACACACACACACACACACACACACACACACACACACTAAAGCATAACTTAGCTTTCCCAGGAATGGTTGGCATCTTTCACTGAGGGTTGACCTGTGCTATGAGCCAAGAAGGGAGGGTCAGTCAGAGAGAGGGAGTCCAGCTCCTGCAGGGAGGGGAGGACTTAAGGAGATTGAAAGAGGGGAGGGGTGAGGGGAGTACTGAAAGGAATTGAGGAAGGGTAGACAACAGGATTGCTGAAAACAAGATAGAACTTGACACAGCAGAGACTGGAGGGCTTTGTTGAACGGTGAGGAAGGCAGGTGCAGCCTTGCATTTATCCAGACTGGGCACGTTTGAGGGTGCAGAACAGGTAGAAGCCCCGCAGGGGGCTAGATCATGGGACAGAGTTTCAGAGTAGAGACCCCAGCTCAGGATTCAGAACAACACAACAATGGCGGTGAGTGTCGGCACTCACTCTTGTACGCTTGAGTGTATTTTCTAAAAGTAAATATGTCCAATACAATTTAATTGACTACTTTTTAGAATATTTTGATCCGTCATTGAGCACAGACAGAGAGTCCACAATTAGTTACGGTACTAGTTTTTTTCAACACATACTGCATAGTCTCTCTCTCCTCTCTTTCCCCTCTAAGTTTCCCATTTACTTTACCACCACAAGGAATGTTAAATCACTGGGATCACGTGGAGGAATGTCAGCTGTGTTTTCACGTACACATGCATACGTGTTGCACACTAATTTTCATTGGTTATATATGATATTTAGTCAAGAAAATTTGATATTAAAACATTTTAATGGGGAATAAACTTGCATATAGAAATCATAAACAACAATAATAATATAATCATGTGTGGTTTTAGATTTTAGAGAAAATAAGTTATATTTGAATGTTGTGTAAGACTTCCTTTTGAGTGCATAATCTTCCCCTGCCAATGATTTAGTTATTAAATCCCTGTAATTGTTCATGGTGTGTTGCTCCTGGTGTTAGTTAGTCTTTTATATAATTGATCAGAAAGGATTGGCTAAGAGTTTTTTTTTTTTTTTTTTCAAACAACAATCTGATCACATGCTCACCTGACAGAGGTTGTCAAGACTCATGGAATTAAAAGGTCAGAGGAAAATCATAGCCAATGTGGCACATGTTTACAGGGCCCGTAGGTGGGGCCTCCTATAGTCGCACACCCCCATGTTTCCTGACTCCAATGCCTTATCTTTCAGCTTCAGATTACACAGCACGACTACCAGAATTCCTGTCTTGTTTTGCAACGACATGTTTTACACAAGCGGGCTGTTGTTAATGTGTGATCAGGTAGTGCTAATGGTTCACCGCTGTCACTGTTTTGGACTTAGTAAAACAGTGTGAGCAAGAACTGTACAGTGCACAAATGCACTGTTATGAAATGTGAGGGGAAGGAGGTTGTCTTTGTTTTAAGTCACAGAATCAGGGTGGAGTGCTGTTTCCTCTCTGTGTTTCCAGGCTGGCCCCTTCACTCCTGTACTTTTTTGTGCGATTTTTCCCCTTCACGCCCATTTCCAGTCCCACGGTCACTCATAGATAGACTTAAAAACTTTCATTATGAGGCCGAGTTTTCTTTATCTGTGATGAATAATTTGGGGTTGATCCACTGGGCTCTTGAATCAAAAATTTCATATGGATGTACTTTTTATGTGTGTATTTTAGTGCGATAATTTCATCAAGTTAAAGTGCCTGTCTTCAAAGGATTTATCAGTCATCTTTCTCAAATGGATGCCTACTTCCCTGGCTGAGCAGTCGTCACCTCTGCAGAGCTAGTTCTATGTGTGCTGGCCTGGCACAGCCTGCTTTTATCCTGCTTGACTGGCTTCAGCTGAGCCACTGTGACACAGGCTCTTTTGACACTGCAGTCAACCGTGTGACAAACATTTGAAACGCAGGGCGACTGCAATGCTTTATCGGGATGTTATGGCAGCTGGTCCGAGTCCTCCCGAGTTGTACTACGCCAATATACGCTGGATTTCCTCAGTGTCGACGTGTTCCTTGAACCTCATCCAGCTCTGATTTTAATTTAAACAGTTTCCTGCTTCCAGCCTTGGTGAAATTTTTTGTCTATGCTGATTCAAGTGTTGGAGTATTACTAATTATGTTGCATTTGAGATTGCTGGAAGTATTCTGCTGCTTTCCCATGGCATGCTGTTTTAAAAGCCGCCACCATGGAAGCTGGACACTGAACAGCCACCTGCCAGGTAAAATTATTTTATTACCAATGTGTTTGATCTTTTAAGATATAGGGACCCAAACATTTAAAGATACATTAGTTATATATTTGTTGTGCTTGGGATGTGTTACAGACAACGAGGGCTCTCTGTGAATATCAACTTTACGGCTAAAAGGTTAACCTCTTGGAAGAGTTAGAATTTGTAATTGTGCCCTTGTGTTTGCTCAATCTTTGACTAAGTAATCTGCTTCAGCAATGTAGGCTTACATTGTTTGAATCAAGCTGCAAGATATTAATGCCACCAAGACATCCTGTATGATAGGACCAGAAATGTTTGTACAGTGACAAAGTTTTTTTTCACAAGGATTTCGAATACAACCAAGATTGTTGTGTAGGCTTTCAAATATTTTACAAGATATATACAGGTATATTCTTCCATTTAAGAATCAATTAAATTTTTTGAAGATTACCTCACAATTATTTGGACAATTAGCACAATTGTAAATTATATGTATTCATTGTCTATACTGCTTGTTGTAATTAGGGTCATGGGGTAGCTGTAGCCTGTCAGAGCTGACTTTGGGCAAGAGGCTCAATTACAGGGTACATACATACAGGTACATACAAACAGCTACTGTAGGACTACAACGCTTGATCGTTTAATTTGATTAGAGAAAAGCTTCAATTTATTTTATGTTGCTTTGATTAATTGTTAAATGAGTGCAACTAATAAAAATCCGCCCGACAACAGTATTGACGACACCGACAGGTTCTCACTGGGACTGCACTCTCTCGTAGTTGTTTCTTGCATTTGAGTAAGAGAGCACAGCATAGTCTACCAAGTCAAATTCTTGTTAAACATACTTGGGCAATAAATCTGATTCTGATTCTGTAAATCGCTCACATTCACGCAACACAATTTGTATGTGGTGTAAATTTACCAACAAACAAGAAAAGGATGTAGTAATTTCTACACTTGATGACACTTCAAAGAGAAGACAGGATGTCGGTTGACTTGTTCTCTATATTACAAAGATGTCAGGTTAACAAGATCTCGTTAGTACATTCAATGGCTTTCGTGTATCATGATAACAATATTTTCAACAATATATTTTCTTTCATCAACTTCGCGACCCCGAAGGGAATAAGCGGTAGAAAATGGATGGATGGAACTTCCTGCCTTCATTCCTGCAGGATCATGGGATTGTAGTACTTTTGGCCCAAACAATAACACCTCTACATTCACCATCTATAGTCTTATAAATGAGTACACAAATTAATATTAACAGCTCAACATTATTTATATGAATTCACAATTAAAATTCTCTGTGAAACAATATACAGTACTGGATCCAACAAAGGAGAAGAGGGGTGCATTTGTCTTTTTTCCCTGATTTGTGTGCTCTTAACACAGCATATAACTTAGTCTTATTATATTTATTCTACTACTACTACTATTGTACTTTTAGGGCTGCAACTAACAACTATTTTGATAGTTGATGACTAGTCGACTATCTTAACGATTCTTTGGCGAGTTGGATTATAAAGTGTACACATTTAATGGCTCTAATTTTTCCATCGACTTTTAAATGCAATTTGTTATTTTAGGCATGTGCTTGCGAACAACAAACATGACAGTCGTAATGTTGTGATGAGGGCTTTGTTACCCCCAGGGCTGCACTTTTGCCACCTCTAAGCTAAGATTTATATTACTATTTGCTTTGTCACCTACTGTACACATGTGAGATATAGTTATTCTCTAAATACTGTATACTAAACTGTTAAGCAAATCTTGACCTGCGTTTAATTCACAAAAGTTAAGTAATTTTTTCTGAATGCGGCCTTTAGTGGAAAAAGTTTGGACACCCTTCTAAGCATGCTTGGCTTGAAGACAAAGTAAAGGCAGCAAGACCCACAAACAAGCAGCAGGTGAAAAAGTCTGCAGAAGATTTTAAGCCAAGTAAATTACAATGCGTGTGCTTTTTTGCATGCATTTCTGCTTTTGCTAATAGAGATATACTCTGCTCTGCAGGTATACTCTGGCTTGATATTGCATGTTTTTGTGAAACCTCTCAACTTATAGCTGAACCTTTTCATTTCATTTACACCTCAACTTTTTTTTACTAATTCATTGTGGTATTGTAGAAAGGTGGAAAAAACCCAAAACACTGTCATTGTCCATATAGTTTTGGACACAATTTTATGCATTGGACCAGATGTTTTGTATAAGAGCATGTTCTCTTAGCAAAAGTAAACATTATCCTGGTTGAAGCAGCAGCTGCGCCCATTCACAGCACCGACATTTAAACTCTCAGCATAGAGTGGCCGTACCAGCAACTTGAGGGTTCCAGGTTCGATCCCCGCTTCTGCCATCATAGTCACTGCTGTTGTGTCCTTGGGCAAGACACTTTACCCACCTGCTCCCAGTGCCGCCCACACTGGTTTAAATGTAACTTAGATATTGGGTTTCGCTATGTAAAAGCGCTTTGAGTCACTAGAGAAAAGCGCTATATAAATATAATTCACTTCACTTCTGTCATTTGTCTTGCACTCATTAGGCCTATCAATCACCAGTGCAGAGTTTTTAATCATGACTGTACACTTGCAACTGTTTTTTCTTAAGGGTTTGTTGCATATAATATGATTGACAGTCATTTGTGGTCCATGAGCTCATCCATGTGCAGGCCTTGTTTCTCTTTTGAGGGAGTGCGAACTGGAAGTCTGATAAGGTACAAGTCTCCGCCAAGCCAAGGAATGTTCGTGAACTCTGGCAGAACGCCAGCATCAGACCTTTCTTGTTAACTGTGGATATGCTGAGTGTCTACGTACAATGTAATCTCTCAGCATCTTCCTGCCAAAGCACACTCAGTGCTTGAGAACTCTGAGCTAAAGATAATAACAGTATTCAATGAGAATACTGTAGCCCACCTAGTTTGAAGCGACAGATTTGCTTGGTTATTAATATACAGTAATAGGAACATGATGTACTGTCAGAATATTGATGCTTTTGGTAAAGCTGTGTTTATCATGCCCCTTCGGTTTATTTTAGATATCCAAGCTTTGTGAAATGAACATGTATTTATTATCTTGCAAGGAGTTAAAACAATATGAGCATCCTCTCACCCTTAGATATTCATGCTTAACAGTGCACAATTTCTTCTTCATCGTATAAAAATCTAACTTTTGTGTTGTGATAACAATAGTATGGTGTTTAACAGTAGATGTTGTTTCTCACCATGGTTCCACTTCCCATTTTATTTGACCATTACTTTTCCTACAATTACTTTGGCTGTTGGAGGAACCTTTCTATGTCCAATATGTTAAAATCAGTGATCACCAACCCTTTTGAGCCCAAGATTCCTAGTCTCTGCTGTGAACCGAGGCAAGATTAAGCATCTTGTCACGATAAGAGCAATGGTGGTTGAGGAGAGAAGGGGAGTGTTCATGCTGCAGTAAGTTGTTGCTGCAGCGCAATTATTTTTTCAGATATCAATGTCATGCAAAGCGTGTTTGCGCAGTAAGCCGGTGTGTGGCGTGCTTCGGCACATCAGTTCGGGAGCATTGTCTGGTTTTTGACGACTGAGCTCGAGGCTGGGGCCGGCATGGTGCATGACTGGACTCCCTGAAGAGCGGCAAGTCTTGCTGACATGTTCAGGGGTTAATAGGTGCCTGTTGGCTGGTCTGTCGGTCACTCTCCGGTAGGGAAGGGCAGTGATGTGATAATGTAAACATTTTCTTATTATTTGTGGAATCTACCATTAGAGTCCCAAAGCTTGACTGGTCGATCACAATTGACGGGTTGGCAACCCCTGGTCTTAATAAAAGTATCAGCTTTACTTGCTAAGAAAATGTTTTGCTAGATTTGCTGAAGTTCTGTCAATTGTGACTGGTCGATCACAATTGACGGGTTGGCAAAAAGTATCAGCTTTACTTGCTAAGAAAATGTTTTGCTGGATTTGCTGAAGTTCTGCACGATATTCCGACATCCTACGTGATGTCGTCATACATGACATTAGGCCTTTTTCCACTTTAACTTCTTGGAACCATTCTTTTTTATTATTGTTTTGTCCAGGCAAATCATATTGTTGATGTAGATGTCCATATTTGCTGTACAGATTTACTTTACAAAATAAGTGTGGGATACTTCTTTTGTTGCCTTATTTGTATTTGGCTTTACTAAATGGATTTACCTTATGTAATGTTTTGCGTAGCCGGACCGGAGCAGGATTGGGATAGAAAGAAGAAGAAAAAGGAAATTGTGGGGACAAGTGG
Organism: Nerophis lumbriciformis; assembly: GCF_033978685.3. Lineage (NCBI taxonomy): Eukaryota > Metazoa > Chordata > Actinopteri > Syngnathiformes > Syngnathidae > Nerophis > Nerophis lumbriciformis. The sequence continues at coordinate 29,500,459 of NC_084551.2, read as the reverse complement.
GGGATAAGACAGAGAGACAACAACAACAACAACAACAACAACAACAACATAACTACATCAGCAAATACGATATGTACAAATATGATGCGATAACAAAGAAGTAAATATTAATAACATAGAAATGACAATGAACATTATTGCACTACAAATGGAGCAATACAAATACCAAAATAAATAGCACTATTGATAATGAACAATAATAATAATAATAATTACCACTAACAAGACAATTGTTTCAAATGCAACAATACATAAATGTAATGAAAACTTGAATTGCAGATAAATGGAGGTGAAGAAAGAGAAGCGAACTATATTAACCTTGTAGATTGTTATAGTATAACTAAGTTAAGCTTTATCAGTCTGCTTTGTTTCACTCAGTTTCCCCTAGAGGGACAACATTAATATATGTTTTATGATACATGATTATATGCATGTGTGCGTGTGTAACAATAATAAATAAACAAATCCATACATAAGCCGGCAAAGCAGCGATGCTGTCCACCGAGAACCAGCCGATCCATTCCCCCCTCCTCTCACAGGTCTGGCCGCGTGACCCCCCCAAGGACAACCCACGACAAGTCCACACTCAGACGTCGGCACCACATTGGGCGTGAAAGCCGGCGTGGCAGAGTGCGGGGGCAGGCCCGGGCCAAGACCCAACAAGCCAACCAACACGACTATAAACGAAGACGGCAAGTCCGCCAGTCCCGACAACCACTACACGCCCGAGCTGCCACAAACCACAACAGTGGCCACCCCCTCGCACCGGACCCAGTAGCCACGGGCGCCTGCACCACAAAAAAACGGCAGCAAAAACAACGGTTGCAATATCCCCGACAACCAGCACCACCCAATCAAATTAAAACGACCGGAAAAACCACGACCAAAACAACACTCCGAAAAGACCATGGAAACCAGCAAGCGCCAGTCCGGCAGTCAGCCCAAATGCCAACACCCAAACATGAGACAACACCACCCCCCCACCAAGAAACTCCACCCCCCAATCCAAACCTGTACAAACACACAACCGAGCCACAGCACCCACGCCAAAGAAGAGGGCCGCTCTTCCCCCGCATCAAGCCACCAACACAAATCCCACAGCGTGAAGCAGGAAGAGACGGGCACGGACCCTGCCGAACGGGGTTTCTGGAACTATAGGTTCCTGTAGAAGTGTGTGGTTTGTGTTTCTACCGCATTTCACAGTTCAGGGTAGCTTATACTAACCAGTCTGATGATGTATGGAGGAGTGGTTTTGTATATTTCTACATTAATAGGAATTAAATACAAACCAATAAGATACAAATCAATATGATGATTTAAAAACAAAGTGTACTCAATTGTTCATAAAAAGACAGGCTTTTGTCCTCAGTGTCCAACAGTCAGAAAGTCGTCCCCTCAGTAAATGATGAAGTCATGACTATCAGGCGATTCCTTATAGCCCATTTCAGCTGTAAATTACAATATACAGTGGAACCTTGATCTACGAACGCCTCTATTTGCAACCTTTTCAGTTAAAGAACGTTTAGATTGAGCTAAATATGCCTCTGTGGGTCAACCATGTCTCGGTGCACGATTCATCTATTCATTCATATTTTTTTTTCTTGTGACTCGCTAAAAGCCTTAGGGCGCTGCCATTTCAATGACATTACTTCCTGCATATGCGTTACAACCATTTTGGAGAGGCGGGCCCCCTAAATCACATCCTGCTTATGTTCTGTACACCGTCATTTTGAAGAGACGGACCCACCTTTTTCTCTGTTTACATTATGCCAGCATTACCTGGTCGCATTTTGTCTGCTTCACCGCGTGTTTCTTTTCTCACCATTCACAAAGCTCTGTCTGTTTTGTTACTCAACATGGGTCCATAAAAAGCCAACAAAGCCTGGAAAGGAGGAGAGAATCACTCTCGACTTAAAAACAATTTGCAAGTAGTAGGCCTACGGTGCACAGATTTCAGATTTGGCTCGCAAGTACGGAAGGAACAAATCCACTATTGAAACCATAATTTAAAAATGGGACATTTTATATGGTTGCAGACTTTGCAAAAGGGGTTAAGTATCTTCGAAATGACAGAAAGAAAACACAGGACCAAATAGAAAAGCTGCTTCTCGTTTGGATTAATGAGAAACGGCTAGCGGGTAATAGCATTTCCGAGGCTATCATCTGCGAAAAAGCTTGCCATTTATATGGCAATCTGATGGCCAGAGGTGACCATCTTGGAACGAGCATGTGAGAAAAATTTAAGGTGAGCCATGGCTGGTTCGAAATTCAAAAAGAGGTCGAGTAGCCACAAGGTGGTGCACCATGGCGAGGCTGCTAGCTGCGGGAAAAAAATCTGCCGCAGAGGAGTTTGTCAGGCACTATGAAGATTTTATCGCCCAAGGCGGCTTTGTCCCGCAGCAAGTGTTTAACTTTGACGAGACTGGGCTTTTTTGGGAAAAGATGTCTATGCGGACCTACATTACAGCTAAGGGTAAGGCATTACTGGGACACAAGCAGATGAAAGATCACATCCCTTTGCTAGTTTGTGCTAATGCTTTCATGGACTGCAATGTTAAGCCGCTACTTGTGTACCATTCAGAAACTCCCAGAATGTTAAAAAAAAATTCACTTTGAGCATTATGTGGAAGAAGGCATGGGTGACAAGGCTGATCTTCATGGAATGGATAAACAGTGTGTTGGGCTCCCAAATAAATAAAAAATGTGTTGAACGAACACTTGCCACTCAAGACAGTGTTCCTAATGTACAATGCACCTGTCCATCCCCCCGGCAAGGAAGATGCTCTGCTGGAGAAGTTCTCGTTCATTACCGTAAAGTTTTTGCTGCTCAACGCCACTCCTCTCATTTAGCCCATGGACGAGCTGGTTATTACCAACTTGAAAAAACTGACAAAGACAAAGGCCTTATTCCAGCGATGTTTTGAAATCACATCAGACACACAGCTAACCCGTCAAGATTTTTGAAAGGATCGTTTTAACATCCTGACTTGTTGGGGATTTATTGACTAGGCGTGGAATGGTGTGACACGAAGGACTCTTAACACTGCCTGGAGGAAGCTGTGGCCTGCATCTGTTGCGTAGAGGGACACCACCGAAGTCGAACATGCGCCTGCTGCATCATTTGTGGAGGAATGTTTATCCCTCGGTAGTACGATGGGGCTTGAAATGGAGGAGTTGGTGGAGGAACAGAACACCGAGCTGACAACAAAGGAGCTTCTCTGTCTTCATGAGGAGCAACACAAAGAAACAGTGGAGGAGCTTTCATTGGGGGCAGAAGAGGAGACCACAGTGGATAGCCCGTCAGCTAATATTAAATAAATGTGCGGTTGGTGGGAGAACATTCAGGGTGTTGTGTTGAGCACATTTCCGTACAAGGCAGTGGCCAACCCTCAACCTTTTTTAATGACAACATTAGGACGCACAACAGACAGATTTTAAAGCGGCGCCAAAAGCAAGGCACACTGGACAAATTTCTGGTGCAGCGAGGAACATGTGAGGCCCAGTGGCCCCGAATGGAACCAACACCAAGAGGAAAAGAGAAGAGGGAACACCAGAAGAAGAGGACTATCTTTTGGAACTGTAAGGCAGCCCACACTCCCCCACTCCTTATCCCCTCCTTTCTCAACCTACACTCTTGTCTGTCTTGTGTTTACATTCTTCTATTGTTGCTTGCTGTATGCCGAAAATAGAACAAAACAAGTTTTAAAAAAATTGTAGCAACAAGGTCGTGTGTACGCTTGTTGACATTTCAGCTGTCTGTTTTTGTTGTTTGAATAATAGATTTTTGAGCTTATGTTTGTTTGATAAATATGTACAGTATATATACTGTACATTATAGTCTCTTCAAAGTGAGACTATAATGTATATAGAACCAATTATTTGCCTTTACATAGATTCTTATGGGGAATTCTGCTTTACAATACAAACGTTTCGGTTGGTGAACCATGTTCAGGAACCAATTCATTTCTTAAATCGATGTTCCACTGTATAAAGAATACATATCTCTTTATATCATGGTGATGACACAAAAACATCGGATTTAGCGTTCACTCGGATTGAGGCTAATATCTACATAAATGGACCTTCGCTGACTTTTTACAACATGTAATGTAACAAAGTAAAAAGTGAACATTTGATGTGATATAACTTTGTTCCACTCTTGTACTGCCTCTGTTATTTCACATTTATCCAACAAAGTCTCAGAATACTAAGCAGCTGAGGTTGCCACTTTGGGTCCAGCTGAATACTTCATGCTTATCTGTAAATAATTTTAAAAGAGTCTGTCCACTTCTCGTAGCTTTGTGTATTGAAATGAAGTTTTCAAAAAAAATATAAATGTTGTTAAACTGCATAGAGTATAAAGACTACGGCTGAGTATAAACACTGCCAGATAGTTTCACTGGTCACTGTTCTTTAGCACAAATATGCCCTTACAAAAGTTCATGTTTTCCTCTTTCTCTCTGTTGTCAAGTATGTTGTAATATAAATATACAAGAAATAAGACATAAACAAGTTGTCCTCGTATACTGTAATGGCGGTCGTGTGTTCGAAAAATATATTTTTTAGGAACGTCCCAAACTGTGTTCAACCAATCAGTGGTCAATCGTACAGCGCCCCCCCCCCCCCAAGTTCCTGGAACTATTTGAAAGTCCCATCTCGCTACTCGGAATTAAAAATAGTTCCTGTGGAACTAAATCTACCTGAGTAGTTTTTGGTGGAAAAACAGGGGGAACTCTATTTACCAGGGTAAAGGGGTAAGTTCTGGAAAAAGTTCCTGCATTGGAAAAGGGCCTATAAAGTTTGTTTTTTTATGTCACATTAGAGACATATCTTTTGACCAAAACTGTGGTCCCTCCCAATTATACAATTTGAGAGTCATCTAGCATCAGAGGTTTCACTCCAAATGCTAATGTGTGTCATCAATTTTAAGATGAACTAAAGCAGACTAGTTTGTCATGATCAGCTTGCAAGATTAAACAACTGGGACACAAAATGTTAGTTTGGTGTTCTTTTCCTCTTAACAGGATTATAAGGAAATGTCTTGTGTTCTACAAGTGCCAACTTGTATAACCCGCATGCTTTAATTTCAGATGATGAAGAAGACGAGCAGCACCACAGCACGATGGTGGCAGAGGCGAGCAGCACGGGAGAAAGCACCCCTCCCCCAAAACGCAAGGGAAAGTTTTCCAGTCTTGGCAACATTTTCAAACCGTGGAAATGGCGAAAGAAGAAAAGCAGCGAGAAGTTCAAAGAAGCATCAGAAGGTTTGATTTGTGAATTTGTTGTTTATGGAAAGCTTTTTCTTTTCACTGTTCTGTATAAACAGCACTGACACCGATTGGGAGGATGTAGTTGTACCTTCAATATTTTACTTTTGGAGGTCGTATCAAAGCTGTGTAACAAAGGCAGAGTCATACCATTTACCAGGAATGTGGGGATATTGGTGTGACATTTCACACTTATTAATCCTTGTTAACTTTTTTAAAGCAATTGTCGCTGTTCAACATATATTTTATATGTCACACCGGACGCTGTTGCTGATGTCGTCACGCATCTAATTATCTGATTGCCGGATGCTGTGTGGCTGGTTTTAAGTGCACACAGTTGTGAAAATATAATATAGCTAGGTTCAGTGTAAATCGCATAGGTGTTGTGTTCTCTGGTCTGGACCTCAGCATACAGATTAAGGGGTGCGATGTGCAGGCAAGAAGTCAGTTTAATGAGGAAAAACACATTTTGCAAAACAAATCTAGTGGAGCATGGAGGTGCAGAGAAGACAAATGTTGAGGTACAAAGATCCAGCACTGGCAAGGAAAACGGGTGTGATGAAAGGATACAACAGGAAGTGAAGGTGCAGCAAAACAAGTAACCTAACTGAAAGAACAACCAAGATAGGAGCACCATGACAGGAAATAATACAAAACACAAGAAAATATCAAACCAAGTCGAAACTGTCTTGTGTGATCATGACAGAAGGCTCGTCTGATTTTCTGCTATGGCTCTGATGTGGCTTGTAGTGTACCTTGAACAATGACAGGCACGAGTATGATACCTTCTTGTTTCGGGGCCTTGTAACTATCATCATTAAATTATGTAACATAGTCACATTTCTCAATGTGTTACCATTTAATGGTGCATATATTTTTGTCTTAATGGCAGAACTGGAGAGAAGAATGTCGACGAGGCGTACCCGTCAGGAGCTAATAGAACGGGGATTGCTGAAGGAGGTTCCGGACAATGGTACAAGTCTCTCTGTGATTCTTCTGATCTTTGCACAGCAGCGTCTTTATCTGCCCTTTCTAAAGTAGCAGTTCTGATGCTGTTGCACCCACGCGGTTGGCAAAGTGAAGTCATCAGTACATTATGGCAGGAACACTGTAGTCACATCTAGCACTGTAATGGGAAGAAAAGTGACCGACTAGGCCTTGAAAAGAGTAAAATATTAGTCCTTTTAAGTCTAGATGATATTTTTGTTTGTTGCACATATTCCTGACGCCACCCCCTGGTGTCAGTGACTTATTTAGAAAATGTCAACTGTCCTTTTACCTTGCATGTTGATCCATCCATCCATCCATCTTCTTCCGCTTATCCGAGGTCGGGTCGCGGGGGCAGCAGCTTAAGCAGGGAAGCCCAGACTTCCCTCTCCCCAGCCACTTCGTCCAGCTCCTCCCGGGGGATGCCGAGGCGTTCCCAGGCCAGCCGGGAGAGATAGTCTTCCCAGCGTGTCCTGGGTCTTCCCCGTGGCCTCCTACCGGTCGGACGTGCCCGAAACACCTTCCTAGGGAGGCGTTCGGGTGGCATCCTGACCAGATGCCCGAACCACCTCATCTGGCTCCTCTCGATGTGGAGGAGCAGCGGCTTTACTTTGAGCTCCCCCCGAATGACAGAGCTTCTCACCCTATCTCTAAGGGAGAGCCCCGCCACTCGGCGGAGGAAACTCATTTCGGCCGCTTGTACCCGTGATCTTGTCCTTTCGGTCATGACCCAAAGCTCATGACCATAGGTGAGGATGGGAACGTAGATCGACCGGTAAATCGAGAGCTTTGCCTTCCGGCTCAGCTCCTTCTTCACTACAACGGATCGATACAGTGTCCGCATTACTGAAGACGCCGCACCGATCCGCCTGTCGATCTCACGATCCACTCTTCCCCCACTCGTGAACAAGACTCCGAGATACTTGAACTCCTCCACTTGGGGCAAGATCTCCTCCCCAACCCGGAGATGGCACTCCACCCTTTTCCGGGCGAGAACCATGGACTCGGACTTGGAGGTGCTGATTCCCATCCCAGTCGCTTCACACTCGGCTGCGAACCGATCCAGTGAGAGCTGAAGATCTTGGCCGGAGGAAGCCATCAGGACCACAACATCTGCAAATAGCAGAGACCTAATCCTGCAGCCACCAAACCAGATACCCTCAACGCCCTGACTGCGCCTAGAAATTCTGTCCATAAAGGTTATGAACAGAATCGGTGACAAAGGGCAGCCTTGGCGGAGTCCAACCCTCACTGGAAACGTGTCCGACTTACTGCCAGCAATGCGGACCAAGCTCTGACACTGATTATACAGGGAGCGAACTGCCACAATAAGACAGTCCGTTACCCCATACTCTCTGAGCACTCCCCACAGGACTTCCCGGGGTACACGGTCGAATGCCTTCTCCAAGTCCACAAAGCACATGTAGACTGGTTGGGCAAACTCCCATGCACCCTCAAGGACCCTGCCGAGAGTATAGAGCTGGTCCACAGTTCCACGACCAGGACGAAAACCACACTGTTCCTCCTGAATCCGAGGTTCGACTATCCGGCGTAGCCTCCTCTCCAGTACACCTGAATAGACTTTACCGGGAAGGCTGAGGAGTGTGATCCCACGATAGTTGGAACACACCCTCCGGTTCCCCTTCTTAAAGAGAGGAACCACCACCCCGGTCTGCCAATCCAGAGGTACCGCCCCCGATGTCCACGCGATGTTGCAGAGTCTTGTCAACCAAGACAGCCCCACAACATCCAGAGCCTTAAGGAACTCCGGGCGGATCTCATCCACCCCCGGGGCCTTGCCACCGAGGAGCTTTTTAACTACCTCGGCAACCTCAGCCCCAGAAATAGGAGAGCCCACCTCAGATTCCACAGGCCCTGCTTCCTCATAGGAAGACGTGCTGGTAGGATTGAGGAGGTCTTCGAAGTATTCTCTCCACCGATCCACAACATCCGCAGTCGAGGTCAGCAGAGCACCATCCCCACCATACACGGTGTTGACACTGCACTGCTTCCCCTTCCTGAGGCGGCGGATGGTGGTCCAGAATTGCTTCGAAGCCGTCCGGAAGTCGTTTTCCATGGCTTCCCCGAACTCTTCCCATGTCCGAGTTTTTGCCTCTGCGACCGCTGAAGTCGCAGACCGCTTGGCCTGTCGGTACCTGTCCGCTGCCTCAGGAGTCCTATGAGCCAAAAGAACCCGATAGGACTCCTTCTTCAGCTTGACGGCATCCCTCACCGCCGGTGTCCACCAACGGGTTCTAGGATTACCGCCACGACAAGCACCAACTACCTTGCGGCCACAGCTCCAATCAGCCGCCTCGACAATAGAGGCGCGGAACATGGTCCATTCGGACTCAATGTCCAGCACCTCCCTCGTGACATGTTCAAAGTCGTTCCGGAGGTGGGAATTGAAACTCTCTCTGACAGGAGACTCTGCCAGACGTTCCCAGCAAACCCTCACAATGCGTTTGGGCCTGCCAGGTCTGTCCAGCATCCTCCCCCACCATAGCAGCCAACTCACCACCAGGTGGTGATCGGTAGAAAGCTCCGCCCCTCTCTTCACCCGAGTGTCCAAAACATGAGGCCGCAAATCCGATGACACAACTACAAAGTCGATCATGGAACTGCGGCCTAGGGTGTCCTGGTGCCAAGTGCACATATGGACATCCTTATGTTTGAACATGGTGTTCGTTATGGACAATCTGTGTCGGGCACAAAAGTCCAATAACAAAACACCGCTCGGGTTCAGATCCGGGCAGCCATTCTTCCCAATCACACCTCTCCAGGTTTCACTGTCGTTGCCAACATGAGCATTGAAGTCCCCCAGTAGCACGAGGGAATCACCCGGGGGAGCACTCTCAAGTACTCCCTCGAGTGAATCCAAAAAGGGTGGGTACTCTGAACTGCGGCTTGGCGCGTAAGCGCAAACCACAGTCAGGACCCGTTCCCCCACCCGAAGGCGGAGGGAAGCTACCCTCTCGTCCACCGGGTTGAACTCCAACGTACAGGCTCTGAGCCGGGGGGAAACAAGAATTGCCACCCCAGCCCGTCGCCTCTCACTGCCGGCAACGCCAGAGTGGAAGAGAGTCCAGCCCCTCTCGAGAGAACTGGTTCCAGAGCCCTTGCTGTGCGTCGAAGTGAGTCCGACTATATCTAGCCGGAACTTCTCCACTTCGTGCACTAGCTCAGGCTCCTTCCCCCCCAGCGAGGTGACGTTCCACGTCCCAAGAGCTAGCTTCTGTAGCCGAGGATCGGACCGCCAAGTGCCCTGCCTTCGGCTGCCGCCCAGCTCACATCGCACCCGACCTCTATGACCCCTGCTATGGGTGGTGAGCCCATTGGAGGGGGGACCCACGTTGCCTCTTCGGGCATGTTGATTTACTTTTAAATGCGTAGAGCTGAAGTAAAGTGGAACATATGGTTCCCTGCTGAAACATAGCTTTGAAAGGGGTGTGTGCAATCATAATGCAGTGGGGGTTTGTTGCAGAAGCTCATTTGTTAAACTCACAGCTGCACCTTCAGCATACCAACACATACACACACACGCACACACACACACACACACACACACTAATCCTTGTCCACACTATGTTTTTCATGACTGTGGGGATAAACTGCAACCATTGATTATTGTCAGTATCAAATAAACAATTTATCTCATTCATGTGATGCAGGGGAAAGTATTACACTTAGGGACACAGCCCACAAATATGTTCTAGGCTTAGTAAATTAAATGTTTGTGAACCACAAATCAATAAATATTTGCTAATTAAATGGCCAAAAAGTAAACAATGAAGCTTCTAATAATTAATTATAGTGAGTTTAGGCTCTGTATGGACACTTGACTACCGTATTTTTCGGATTATAAGTCACAGTTTTTTTTCATAGTTTGGCCGGGGGTGCGACATATACCGTATTTTTCGGACTATAAGTCGCAGTTTTTTTTCATACTTTGGCCGGGCTCCAGTGCGACTTATATGTTTTTTTCCTTTTTAATCATGCATTTTCGGCAGGTGCGACTTATACTCCGGTGCGACTTATACTCCGAAAAATACGGTACTCCAGAGCGACTTATGTGTGAAATTATTAACACATTACCGTAAAATATCAAATAATATTATTTATCTCATTCGCGTAAGAGACGAAGCAAATGTCTGCAATCGTCACACACGCGTCAACCAATAAGAATTCGGCGGGGGAGGGTCATGGCAGAAGTGCATTGTGCGTCATGGGATGCTAATTGCTACTGCTACACAGCACACTGCTACACAGCACACTGCTACAACATTGGCGGTAACTTATAAAAACTGAGAAGGGCTGAACAAAAATGGCACCGAAAAGGAAATCATATACTGCAGATTACAAGCCAGACGTAGTGAAATATGCAGCAGAAAACGGCGATCGAGCAGCAGAAAGAAAGGACGCTAGCGGCGCATACCAGAAGCGACAACGAGGAAGAAGATTTCATCGGATTTAGCGATCAGGAGTGACAGATTGTTTGGTAAACGTATAGCATGTTTTATATGTTATAGTTATTTGAAGGACTCTTTCCATAATATGTTACATTAACATACCAGGCACGTTCTCAGTTGGTTATTTATGCGTCATATAACGTACACTTATTCAGCCTGTTGTTCACTATTCTTTATTTATTTTAAATTGCCTTTCAAATGTCTATTCTTGGTGTTGGATTTTATCAAATAAATTTCCCCCAAAAATGCGACTTATACTCGAGTGCGACGTATATATGTTTTTTTCCTTCTTTATTATGCTTTTTCGGCCGGTGTGACGTATACTCTGGAGCGATTTAGAATCCGAAAAATATGGTAAATGTCTGCATCAATAGAATTTTTTTTGGAATGATTTATAATACTTTTTTTTTTTTTTTTAAACTCTGTTAAGCAGTCTTTGAACACACGGTGAAACATCTATTTCTCGTATTCCTCTGAGTAAAGAACGATCACTCAAGGTTCAATGTGCACAACTGAATAGCTTTATATACATTTAGATCAGGGTGTGTCATTTCTTAATGGGGAAAACGTTAACACCTCTTATGTTAATGTTGCTATCTAAGATGGTGAGCTGGCACCAGTCAGTCTTAGAGTTTATCAAAATGCAGCTATCAATCACGGTTTTTCGATCATTTTAATTTAAAACGGTAATACTAACCGTCAGGAGTTTTACCACAGTTATCATTAATACTGATAATCGTTGCGTTCCTCACCAGTGTCTTTGTGCCTAATCTGAAAAACTCAAGGAATCCTGTTGGTGTAACTCAACTTTCTGTAGTTGACGTCATGTTGTGCTTCGTAATGCCTAAATATTTTTAGATGAATTAATCAGCACCACTACTGGTTGCAACTAAGTAGCTCACCCCATTGTTGCCTCAATCAATGCCACACACACAATCAATTCTTAGCAATTGAAAATGTATTAACTATTGCCATGCCAATACTTAATTTAGGCATGCAGTGAAAGAAATGCTATGCTTTTCCAAAAAAGTCAAATAAAACAATAATTATCATTTTTTACTTGAGATGCAGATGGAGCAGCCCAAAACCTGAAACAGCCGTACGTGAAGAATGGTCACACTCTGCCTGTAAGTGGAGGAGCAGGGCAAAGTTCTGGAAGGAGCAACCAGGGCCGAATCCCTTCCGATTCAGACTATAGGATAAACCCTACATGGCTCCCCCAAACGGACGACCATAGGGGCCGATCTCCTTCAGATGGAGGTCGTCGGAGAGTTCAGGCCTCTAGGGGTTCTGGACCGCCGCCGGAAGAAGCACAGAGAGGAAGCGGTGTGATGGGCCCTCGTGTACATGTGGAGAACGAGTGGAAGCCTAACATGGCCCGGCACGGTCAGGTTTACAATCAGATTGACGAGGGCCGAAGCGGGGACCAGCTTCACCTTGAAAATGGACAGAGGAGATCTGGGCTCCAGAAAGCTCCATCAGAGGATGGCAGGAGGAGTCGGCCGACTGACGTGGACTGGAAGCCTACACTGCCTCGACATGCATCTGCTGAAGAGGGAAGGGCTCGTAGAGGTGAGTCCCTGTGTGCATCATTTACCTTTCGTAACTTTACATTGGAAGTGTGCTAGATACTCAATGGCCTCCTTCATTAGATCTTACAGGGTGCTAGCGTGTTTCACTGCTCTCCGGTTTCCCTGTCAGGTGCGGTCCTCCCAGATATAGACAAGTTTTTGACAGCTCCCAGGGGCCCTGCTCCAGCTTCTTATTCAGGAACAATGGGAAATAGCGTGTCCTCTCATCCCCTCTCCTAATTAATGTGGCACAATCATTATACCCATCATTGTCCTTTAACGCTCACAATCTTAAGACATTTAACACTGGAATAACTGATAAAGATGCAAAGTTGATTGCTTTTAAAAGCCACATTACTCTTTGTGAAACAATGGTGTTAAGTACTCTTTTTAGATTTAGGTTGTCATAGTCTGATGCAGGACCTTGTGCAGTGGACGCACTGTGCTTCTGATTGACTAGGTAGAATAGCATCAAGGATAGCTCATCTTGAACTATGCAAGTTTTTTATGTACAGTAATTCGGACATAAACCAAAGTAGGAGGAATAGAGGAGCTATGCTAACCGCAGCCCTAAGTTAGCTTGCATGTGAAGTAGTGATACAAAAAATGAATAAATGCTTTGTACACCTCAACATAAGTCTAACTGGAACCACATTAAAGCAGAAGCTAATTATCTAAAAAGAGGAAATTACAAAGTATACCGGTAGATTAATAATAAGTCAGGACAGTGTCCCTGTGGGTCCTTATAAAAAAAAAAATTAAAAAAAATTCTACTTATAAATTACTTTCTTGTGGTCTACATAACTTGTAATGGTGATTCTTTGGTCACAATTATGCATCTTCAAGCTGCTTTCTGACCGTCTCTTCAGGATGTGCCATTTTGTGGGCGGTCTTATTTACACAAAAACAGCTACCAATAGGTAAAACAAAAGGTTTTGCATAATAGGGTCCCTTTTAAATACAAGGCCATAACATAGTTTGGAATGTCTGGAATTTTCAAAAGGTAGGTATTAAATTTGATATCGGACCGAGCCAGTAAAATGTCTTCAAGATCTGTTGTTGTGTATTTTTTAAACACTATTCTATTAGTTGTAGCATAACAAAATAAAATGTAAACAAAAGATGGCAGGGGACAGCTCAAAATGTAATCCAAAGGATCCCTTAGTTGCACCTGTGTTCTTTGCTGTTCCTCTTAATGTGCCGTTCAAAAGACTGGCTCATTCATTGTACTACGTACTTTTTAGAAGTCAACTGCTGGTAACTCGTTTCTATCATTGAAGCAATCACTGGCAGCAGTTAGATCTGATCAAAATATTTAAAATGTACACAAAATATTCTGGAATACTGTGAACAATTTAATTTGACTTGTATCTTCATTGTAAGCATTCCATAAGGTGGTGTCATAGCTTCATGCTTTGACAAAATAACATCACTATTTGGAATTTCCCTTCATCTAAAAAACGTGTGTGGCACAATATAAACTACACTGGCTCTGGATAACTTCCAGGTTGATAAAGTGATAAAAATAAAATGTTCATAAAATATATACAGTAATTAAAACTAGAATAACAAATAAAACATGTCTTTTTTTGCAATGAAGCTAACTGACATGGGTTTTACAGCCACAAAACACTGAGACAAATTAATGAGCTAAAAATAGCCCCTTCCTTAACATTATGTCATACACCAATTATAGTTCCATCAGCCAGCAAATAAAACAGCTTTTGGTTATTTGGTTATTAAGTACTTTATTTGCAATGACCAATCAGTGTGCTATTTTCCTGCCTGGTATTTATCTTCTATTTTATTTTTTTTTTAAACTTTGATGGTCCAATTTTCCTAGGATACAATTGGAATGTAAGAAGGCCATTTAAGGTGTAGGTGGGAGCTGCAGGCCCCAAACAAGATTGGTTTATTTAAGCAGCTTGCATGTCTAACATTTGATTAATGCACCCTGTTGTTCCCTAAATGTGTGCATGCATAGCAAGTTAAACCTGTTAAATAAAAATCTTTTATATTAGTTGTCATTTTTGTCCAGATATACAGTAACCTTAATTTTTCGATTTAGAGGTGTTTTGAAAGCTCTTGAAAAATGTGTAAATACCCTGCAAAAAAGAGAATGATATCCACAGAGTTCGACAACAATGTCAGCCATAGATATGAATGGGTAGATAGTAGGCACCTCTTTGACTGGGGCCAAAGTTTCTGTGTATTCTGTTTCTGTGGTTTTAAAAGGAATGGAAATTTAAACAACAACAATGCCTTCCTACCAAGTAAGGACTTTAATTTATTGTATTACTTAGTAGGCTGCTAAAAGCAAGACACTTCACCCTTGCTCCTGATGGGTCCTGGTTAGCGCCGTGCATGGCAGCTCCCGCCGTCAGTGTGTGAATGTGTGTGTGTGAATGGGTGAATGTGGAAATAGTGTCAAAGCGCTTTGAGTTCCTTAAAAAGGTAGAAAAGCGCTATACAAGTACAACCGATTTACCATTTACCATTTACCATTCTTTCCATCACATGAGTAAGGCTCTGCCAGTCCGCGCCGACGCAGACACACAAACCCCTCCCTTCAGCCCTCAGTAAACCAGTGTTGACAAATATAAAAACGAGACTAATGGTTGTCAGAGCCAAAATCCAATCATATTTAATTTTGTCATGTTAATGGGTGGGATAAGTTCAGAATATATCCAATCACAGTTTTTTAATACCGTACAATATGACAGAGGGTGGGAGTTAGCGAAGAAGGAGGCCTATCAGATGTGTTTCCTTCGGAAATGAGGAAGTTCAAGTTGAATGTCTCACAGGCAGCGCTAAAACATGTGAGGCCGCAAAAAAGTTGAAAATCAGTAATCAGGTCGGAGGGTGAATGATCAATTACTAATGCCAATGTGAAAAGGGATTTGAGTCGGAGTGAGGAAAGCAGTGACTTTGATGAGGAACGATTTCGCAGGAAGAGGTTTTGGAGTAGCTCATCAATTAGCAGTGAGAAAGAGAATTGTGCGAAATAAGACCGATGGTGAGGCAGAGTTCATAGTAATACTAAAATTCAAGAGAGGACCAGGTGCAATTATTCAGTTCCTCTGTGGAAACATAGGTGATGCAAAGAGGGCTAATGTATATTACAATGATGACCCAATAATAGTGTGTAAGAGTGAGAGGCAAAGAGAAAAGGCATTTTAACTTAAGTCTTTGTAAAAAAATAAGTTACCGAGGGCAGAAAGATAACATCTAGGAGACCAACAAAAGTGAGGATTTGGACTAAATGAAGGAGATAATTAAAGGAGGGAAAGTATTCAACATGAGGCGATTCATAGCATGGAGAGGTGAAAAAGTAGATAGCCTGTCAATATTAGTGGAATTTCAAAAGGAAATTATTCCTCAATTTGTATTTACAGGGTACATGAGGTATAAAGTAAGTTGTTTGTACCACCGCCTCTGCGGTGTTACAATTGCCAGAAGTATGATCATATAGCGGCTTATTGTAAAGGGGAACAAACATGTGGAAGGTGTGGGGGAGGCCATGAACATGGCAAGTGTGGAGCAGGGTTGCAGGAGAAGTGTGTAAATTGTGGCGGAGCACACAGTGTTGGCTATACAGATTGTGAGGCAAGAAAAAAAGCAGATGTAATACACAAAATAAGAACGGGCAATAAACTATCATATGCAGAGGCAGTTAAAAAGTGCAAGGAGATAAAGCTGTGGAAAGAGTAGACATGTGTTGTCGAATCCAGGAGGACTCGCTAATTGTTAAAAAAAAAATCATGTTTCATGGCTGAAGTGATCAACTGTACATTTCAAGCTAAACATAAGTCTGAAAAAACAGCAATTGTGGTGAAAAGTGCACCTCAATATTTGGATATAAAAGGCAAAAACCGTGGAGGGGAGGGAGAGTAGGAGATAGGTGTTAAATCTCAAACCTAAGAATAAACAAACTTGAATGAAAAGTGTGAGTGTGTCAAGTGGTCTAGAGGTGAAAAGCAAGTCATTTCAGAGAAAAACGGTAAATTTGGGAAAAACAGGAGCATTCATTTGTTGCAGGTGGGTGGCGGAAATGAACTAGCTCAGTCTGCAACCACCGCAAAACAACAACGAATAAGAAGAAGAAGCGGCAAAACAAAAAATGGGATAAAGTGAAGAGGACACATTTTATTTTTGACGCTATATGATGCCATCAGTAGGCGAGTCATCGATTGTGAAATCTACAGACTATAAGTTAAAGCTTTGTGTATTTGCTGCATAAAGTGTTCTGTCAAAACAGTCAGTTGCTATTCTTGTTTAAACAGTGATTAAAACGAGTACGCAAGCTGCCGATATTTGCGTCAATGTAAAGTTCCTCACGCTGCAAGTGTTTACATGCTTACTGGTCAGACACACAATGAAATAATTATAATTTTAAAGAAAAGAGGGAACTGTTGACTCCCTGTTTGTTAGTTGGTACAGTAAAAACACAACTTGAAAAGAAGCATTACTATGTCTAGACTGTAGGCAGTACTGTTAAGTTTTTCTGTCTAAATTAGAGGAGATCACATGATCCAGCTGACCTGATGATAAACTAGTTTGAGAAGAATGTTTGTGTATTATTCATAAGACAACTGTACTTTTCAGTTTGGTCAATATTGACTATAGTGTGTGAAGTCCTACTGTAGGTTACATTCAGTTTAAGAATTAGGCCATCAAGTTAAGATAAATGTGATGGTTGATAAAATGTGGATGAAGGACACTTTATTTTACTTATTGTACTATTATTTTTTAGTTTTCCTCCTAACAGATTCACCTTACTGTGGTTAAGAGCTACCAGCAGGAGCTTAGTCTTCAGGTGGTACACCCAAGTTGTACAGGTGTGAAGTTAGAGGCCTGACAAAGTGCAATCAATCCTCTTCTCCAGGTTAGAGTTGGACACGCGCAGTGCCCGATTTACTAAACGTTTGCGTGTACTAAAACATGTGCCAACTTGATAGCACATGCAGAGCTGATCTACTAAACTTGTGCAAAGTGGATTGAGACTGTTAAGTGAGCAGAGTAAGGCCTGCCATCCATTTTGTTTCCCTGTCTTTATTAATATGCAAAATATACACTGATCATCAAAACGCCCACAATACTGGGAGGAGATAATGCAAATATACCGGTAATTATTTAGAGCGTGCAATGTGATTCATCAACATTCATCACTGTTTTGCGAGCACTATTATGTGTTTTATTTAGTCATTGTGCAAACTGACACTTTCACACACGACTGCAGGATCAGTGCTGTACAGACACACAATGGACAGATGACCATCCTCCATCATTCATGTACGTTTCAACATATTTGGATGGTCAGAAATAATACACATTAGACACATCGTCTATTCATCAACATCATTTTAAAGCTGCTAGAGGACTCAAGGAGCTGATTAAAATAAATTAAATTGATGCGTTTTGGTGTCCATTTGTATTTTTTTGAATGACTTTCGGAGTTTTCACAAAGATTATATATATATATATATATATATATATATATATATATATATATATATATATATATATATTCTATGAAAAAAACTTTTTGAAGTATGCATTTTTGCGTATTGAGCGGTGTAAGTGCAGCCTCTCTCCCATGCACCATCAGTGGTTAAAAAAAAAAAGTGCCAATGTAGATGCCCTGCACGACTGCTTCTAAAATACCCATAAAAAGTGGTAGATGTCTCCTGCATGTTTGAAAACATAACAAAATGTCACAGCTAGGAGAATGATTACATGAATGTGCAGTAAATGACAGTGTCTCCGTTGTGATGCCCATATACAGTAGTACAGTACACGCAAAATCTTCATTTAAATAAAGCGGTCCGCACATCTTTATAATTGTACACACAGTCTTAGTAAATCACACTCAACACACCCACTAATAGTAAATGCTAGTTTATAGGTTGCAGTGCGTGGTTTTTGGATCTTAATAAATTAAGTTCTTACTGTAGCTAACAACCAAATTCCATTAAGAAGGCAATGTTACTACTGTATTAGCACAGAAAAATAGTGCCGGAGCATGATGGAGCAGCGTGTATACATTTATAATCAAATTGTAACCCCTGGATCAAAATTGAATGGTGAGGTGCCTAAAGATTTCCACCTCTGCCAGTTATGTAGGCGCACAATGAGCTGATCACCCCATGCTGAGTCTTCACGGCGTGATGTTTGCATAATTTTTTGCCTTTTATATCCCTCCAGCCAGGGTGGAGACTTTCTGAGACTCTGTCTCCTGAATTTTATGTGTAGACAATAAATCAGCATATTAAATATAGTGTACAGTAATATTGACACCAAAACACAAAATGTTTTTTTTAAATACGTTAATTATTTTAACAATATTAATGTGTAACATACTTTAGTTAAACATGTCTCATAATTATGCACTGGTATTGAAAATAATCCACTCCATTTCACAAGCAAAACAGTCTGGTGCATTCTTCTGGGGTTTACACGTTTAAACTTGTATGAAAAGATGCACAAAACAGGCTCATTGCAGTCATTATTGCAGCAATACAACACATTCCCTACTGCAGCTTTCTTGCTAAATACATTTGTACTTTAAATTTAGCATTTTTTTGGTCGATATTATTTAATGCAAATTGGTCTTATGAACAAATCTTTTTGTTAAATGTAGAGGTAGTAATAGGATGAGGACTTTATCCATTTATATGGTTCCTTGGTTACAAACAGCTGTCTAAGGGCAATCATAACTACAATGTTGCCCGTAATCTAGGTAGGGTATCTTTCTATTATTTATTGGAGAATGTTAATGTATTGGTTGAACACTGCATCCATTCTAGATTTTAGGAGGACGTTGGGGATGGGAATTGATCAAATATTTCCGGTTCTGATTCCACTTTTGATTCTGCCTAACAATTTGGTTCCTTAATGGTTCTTTTATCGATTCTTATTTGGGGAAAAAAGAGAACAGAAATGTGGATTAGCATCAATTTGGTTTGGTTTGTTTCATTTGGAGGTAACATGACCTTACAAAGCCAACAGTGAGCACTTAGGAGGCACATAGCGTATAAAAAAAATAACGTATGAGGAACAAAATATTCTTGTGTAAAATTTGACAAAATAAAACACATTTGGAAAATATGCAAAAATGTAACATTTAGTAACATTTTCAAAACTTTTAAGCATCTTTTGTCATCTCCAAAGAAAAAAACTGGTGAAACTCAAAATACTAGAATGGTTTGTTTAGTTTTTCAAGGTGAAACTATCATATACGGTACATAACACGCAACTCAAGACATTCAAGCCTGCTTTTGATATGAAGTTGATGTTTATGGTTTACAGCTTATGAATACCTTGAATTGAAAATCTCAGAAAATGTGGGGTCTTTAAAAAAGCTATGATCATCGAAACTATAATAAAACCTTGACATATCTCACTTTGCATGTAATGAGTTAATATTATGTATTAGTTTGACATTTGAAATTGATGTATGGACTTTTACACAATATTCACATTTTTGGAGTTTCAACTATATAATGGCAATGACTTAGTGAAAATGTGGTTTCAGGAAAACATTGAACTTTTCTCCAACTATAATTGAACGTTGACTTCTGGAAAATCAGAAGCAGTGTGGCAAATTGCTACAAGGTTTTGACCCCAAACTTAGTCACTGTTTGTCTGTCCTGCATGTTCTTTCCCTGCCATTGTAAAAGGAGACGCTATAGTGCCGGACATGAACTAGAGCTAGTACTTACTGCCCGCCTGGGAGCCAGTCAGAATCTGTTTCTCGTCTTGCTCATCTAAATGAGAAGACATTACCGGTAATTTCAATTTAACAAATAATACTGCTATTATGATAGGCGGTAAGTAATACCTGTTGTATATATGGCAGATGATGTACCAGCGTTACTGCAGCTGGGATGAGATTGACGCGGTTCAAAAACGCAACTTTAATTTAAAGTTCTTGCATGCTGTATGTTCAAATGTTACAGCATATTGCTCGTATGACATCTTTTTGATGCAATAGAAATCTTGCAAATATTACAAGTAGCGCCGTTGCAATCCTTTCTTGTAAAATGTAATTTTAAAGCGTTTGTTCTGCCCAGGTGCTGCCATTTTGCTGTCTGAGGTCACAAAGAATGTTGCACAATGACATAATTCCCATCCGTGGCGTCGTTAAGGAAATCGTTTGAAAAATTGGCTAGTGATTACAAGGAATTGATACATTGGGAACCGGTTCTGAACAAGAACCAGTTTTCGATTCCCATCCCTAAAGGACGTGCTATCAGGCAAAATCAGAACCAATTCCAGTTGACACCCACTTCAACCAGTCTTCTCTCTCTTTGAGGATCTGATGCTTAACATCACATCTGTATAGACTGTAAATATGAATAAATAAAGACTGTAAATATGAAGGAATAATCGGACATTTCAGAGTTGCAACCAAGGAAAGGTGTAGAGGTTTCAAAAGATTGTGGGATTCGTCAGATATACAGTAATCATGCTGGGAAGGCTGTGGATTGTGTGGTGTGTTGGTAATTGCAGTCACTTACGCTGTTTATCGCGTCGCCACTGATCCATAGATAATGCAATTCTCAATCAAGTGCTATCACGGTGCATATTTGGAGTGGTGAACTGGCAGCAAATAGCTTACTGTTGTTGTTGTCCTCAAATGCAACATCTATAGCCAGCCATGTTTAGATAGAATTCAAAATAAAATTCTCTAATGGGGAAAAAGACAAAAAGATGTGGTTCTGTTTTTAATAGTAATTGATTATTTTTTTCTGTTCTTATACAATATAGTTCAACTGTTCTGATCATTTCCCATGGTGTCTTGTTTTCATAGAGTCAGACAGCAATTTTGTCCCTGACCCTGAAGACACTCTTCGTGAACCTCTGCCACCCAAACAGTCCGTCATGCCTCCAAAGTGGCTGATAAGCTCCACGGCTGAACCTGGTAGCGAGGGGCCATCTCGCACCCCGTCCAACCATTCATCCGCCCAGTACCAGGCGGCCTCTTCCTCCTCGGGTGTCGCATCGAAGCCTACAAGGATTGTCTCCTCCTCAGGCACGAGCAGTCAGCAGTCCTCGTCGGCCGGGTCGTCGTCATCAACCACTCAGGCCGCCAAGCAGCCGCCTTTACCTCCGCCCAAGCCGGTGAACAGGGGCAACCCTGGCATGCTGGGTAAGCTTTGCTTAGTTGCACAGTTGATATATACGGTACTGTGCGCTGCAATTTACAAATGTGTTTCATTAATCACATTTATGAATAAATAAGCTCAGTCGGCTAATGTAAGAATCTATAAGAAAAAGTGTCCTTAACGAGCCTTTCTAAACAGTTTGAGCATCATTAATCGAGCTAATTATAACAGTCGGACTATTGTAGCAACTATTTTCTTCTCCGTCATTTGACACTTTGAAGACAACAGGGACTCTTGTGACTGTGAGCCTCAGTTCACACGGCTGCAGTTCACTGGCTGTTGTGTTTTTCTGTTTCATTTGGGATTGCTGCCTAATTCCCATTTGAGTGGGACTATGTACTTTGTTTGATTCATTCTTATGAGGCTTATTATCGCTGATGATTCAACATTTGGTTGTGTGCATGTGTGAGTGTGCATAACTTCCAGGCATGATGTTGACATTACCGGTTATACTTTACACTGTATTTGTGATGACTGACACTGGGACAAATAGAAACCCATCTTTCTCATGTTTTAACCCACCTATTGAGAAAGGCCATTAAAGTATTTTGTAGAGGCACTGTCAGTATTATTGAGAATGTTTTAAATGAAGTTGACAGTGTGTAAACACCCCTGAACACTGCATAAAGCCCGCAGCCATGTACCTGCAGCTATTAAACACTCCAGCTGAGGGCCTCCGTCTCCCCCTGTTAGTCTCCGCCCTGCAGGGGGGAGAGAATGCACAACTTCCGCTCTACTGGTCCTGCTGGAAGCGAGAGTGCGAGTATGATGTCTATCTGTCCCTGCCTGTCTACCTGTGCCGGCGGGCTGGAGGCCTGCGCTCAGGTAAAAAGAAGGCACTCTGGTGTCTGAAACCAGGGTGCCCTGTGTCTGAAGTACCACTCCCCATTTTCAGAGTCTGCATTTTTCACCATGTAGTGTCCTTTCTGGCTGTTCACGTATGTCCCCTCCCTCCCCGATAGGCCTTGGTTGCGTCACTTTCAATGTGATCTACACAGGTTGCATGCCCATAATAGGTAGATAATGAGTGTGCTTTGTGTATTTAAGCAATTGAGCATATTTCAACTTGATACTTTAATTTGGCATGCCAAATAGAGTACACTTTTAGCGGGTCGATGGCCTGCAATTAATCAATGGAATTTTAAGGAAGTGACCCGCTCAACTCTGCTGGAATGTGATGGACAAGAATGAATGCACTATAATGGTTGTAACAGAATGATTAAGAGTTTATTTGTCTACTGCATGCTTATGGTTTGGCAGCACTCATCACGGCGATGACTTCACAAAGATGTGACTTTAAAGCGTTCAGAAATAACGTATAAACATGTGCATGCCACTTATGAGCCTAAAATTGTCCACTAGGTTGCGATGCACAGGTTTAAAGTCTGGCTTTCTTGCGCATGCAAGGCTGTTTGTGTCTCCTTTGTCTCTGACCCGGGGCACATGTTGCACACTTGCGTGTTAGTTCAATGTGTGCATCCATGTTGACACAGCCACGTGACGTCATTCTCTGTATGCACTCATGCTCAGTCAGGCATGTAATTCCAGTTGTTAATTTGGACAGTGTTCTGTCAGACCGGATCTCTTGACTGTACAGCGGGAGTAGCATGTGCTTTCATTTCACATTAGCAAAGAAAGATAGAAAACAAAGTCTGTGATGCTCACTAAGGAGTTTTAAATGTTGACTTTACATTATGGACTTTGCCTCTGTCTGCAGGAGACGTCACACAAGGCACGGGAGCCGCCAGTCTGGTCCCAGCCAAGCCCTCCCCACCAATGCCCCCAAAGAGAACCACACCAGTCACCAAACGCAACACGGAGGATCCTGCTGCTTCAGGCCATCCCGTCATCTCCCCCCAGCCTCTTCTTGAGGAGCAGAGCTCTGAGACCTTTCAGCTGCCTTCTCCTACTCCTCCCTCCCCGCCGCTGCCATCACACATACCTCCCTCTCCGCCCCGCCAACACATGCACCCCCACCACCTTCACCATCAGCACTCGTACCCGCACCCGCTGCCCCAACCCATACCAATTTTGTTTGACCCACCAAGCCCTACCGTTGAGTCTCCCCAGCGCCCTGCTCCGGTTCCACTGCATATCATGATCCAGCGAGCTCTCTCTAGCCCTGGCCCATTTCAACCCAAACCAGACGGGTCGCAGCGTGCGCACACATTACTCTTTGAAACGCCTCCTGATTACCAAGCAGATCGAGGTCGCCCCCTTCCTATCAGCATCCAACCACTAAAACTGTGAGTTAAGAGCGACTGGTCAATCGTAAAGCAAGTACCCTAACGAGACTGTCTTGTCATATTTCCATTGCTTGTTAATGTTCAAAATAAAAACTAATTGAAACTTTTTGCATTCCCATGAGGTCTGAGGACGATTACTCCGAAGAGGACGAGGATGACGATGAGGAAGAGGTGGAGTACGACGGCGAGATCCCCCAGCCAGAGCTCGGACCACGGAGTCGCCGGGGCATGGTCGGTGACATCGGAATGTGTGTCATTCCTGGTAGAGAGGCTGATGAGGAGGAGGAAGATGACGACGACGAGGAAGACGACGAAGAGGAAGATGACGACGACGACGACGAGCATGGACTGCACCGAGAGGATAGCGATTCAGATGGTCCTGTGCTTTATAAAGAGGATGGCTCTGATGAGGAAGAGGAGGAAGAACCCCCATTGAGTAAGCATCAAACTATCCAGATTAAAAATTGCTTGCTTTTGAATGTATGTTCTGTTAACGCAGAACTAAAAAAAAAAAAAAAAGAAAAAGAAAACATCCCAATCGTTATGCATATTACTGCCACCTCCAGGACTACAGTTGAATATTATCAACCTTCACTGTTACTGTTCTAGATTCCTTGATAGCAGGGATGTACAAAGGGTGACATTTGTAGTCTGCAGCCTGATTTGTATTAGCCCCCAGATAACATTCTATACTGGGAGGGCAAACCTTTTCCACCAAGTGCAGCATACTGAAAAATACAAGGAGGCTGGGGCCACGTCGATACATTAAAGATGCAAAAATCAATGAAATGTAAACCGGCATATGCTAAGCTATTTGAAAATGAAATAGTTGTCCTAGCTTTTGAATATTTTATAGGTGAAGAAGCAAATAGTTGTTATTGTTACACAATATATCTTATACACCTAATGAATTTATGTGATTTTCAGAACATGTTGAAGGTCGATAAACTATTTATTGGCTAAGATTGGACGTTGGACACCCCTTTTCGATACATACAATTTAACATGAAAAAGGGAAACATTATTTTAATAAGATATCTCACTATCAATAATAATTTTTGAAGTATATTTAACAACTTAGTATTGACTTACACTGGAGTAGCTTTAGTGTTTTTGATTTTTTTTTAAATGGTACATAAAATACAGAAAAGGGAATTACAGTATATTGAAATGACCCCTACATTCTTAAAATTGTTTTTTATGCGGCTCTGTGCAGGAAAAAGTTTGGACACACTTCCTTATAGAATAGTATTAGAAAATAAAAACGTTAAACTACATAATAACCAAGCATAATATTTAAAAAAAAAAATTTAGGCTCCAACTAAAGTAATCGTATTATTTTGATGACCAGACACAGTTAGCAGGATTACACTAACAAGAAAGGTGAAAAACACTTAAAAAGCACAAAAAGTAGCATAGTAGCTAAACGTGGCACTGTGCTAATTGAATGATCAGTGATCACTAAAGAACGATCAGCCTGCCCACTATGGATGTGCTGCCAGACACAAAATGGCTGAGCTGCATGCACACAGTGGGTGGATCAAACGTTTTTACACCAAAACACATTTTCATTTGACCTGTGGTTTGTACATTGGAAAGTTCCTACAATGAGGGGTTTGTAAATCAAAGTTTTAGTTTTGGTGCTTTGCAGTCTGCTAAAGCAGACATTGAAGTATTGCTAAAACAACATATAGTGGGATCAGACTTTTGTTAAGTACAGTATATGCAAATATAAACATATCACAATAGAATGGGCTGGTCAAAGACTGAATGTTGTCTGCAATCCTGAAGAAAGGTGCTTGCACATAACTGCCCACTCTGTGGTGTATGTTCGGTGCTACCAGTCTGTCTGTCGTGTGTATTTGGTGTTGACATGTTATTGCGACTTACAGCATACCCAGAGCGTGTTCATGGCAACAACTGACCATATACCGTACTGTATATGTGTTTCCACAGGGTTCTTTTTGCCACCTTTCACTATGTTTAATTCATAATCAGTAATATGAGACACTTCTTGTATAGAATTGTTAAGAAATAGACTCAAGAGAAAGACCATATAGAACTAGATGAAAGTAGAGAGTAAAATGTCATAGGTGTCTTGTTGCTTGTCCATTATCCAGGTGCTCTGGCCAGTAGGGTGAAGAGGAAAGACACTCTGGCATTGAGCAGTCGTTCCTCTGCGCCCGACAGGGACAGATTTTCGCAGGAGAGGAGTGGCAGAGATGACCAACCACCAGGACAGACCGGCCTCACCTGGCAGAGCAGGGAGCAATGGGAGACAATCCGCACACAGATTGGTACTGCACTCACAAGGTAAAAAGAAATACATAATAACAGTTCTGCTTTTGTATATTAAGAAACGACAAGAGTGAGTGTACGTCTCCTCATGAAATGTTGAAAAGATCTTTGTTGTACTTGTGGTTTGAATAACAAAGTGATTCACTTGTTTAAAAATAGAATCTATTCGCTTTTGTTCCCTTTAGACGTCTTAGCCAGCGACCTACCGCTGAGGAGCTGGAGCAAAGAAACATCCTTCAACGTGAGTATCAACTTTTCCTGGTTGAACTTTTGTATCAGTAACATAAAACAGTTGTGTTACAACTGAAGGACATACATTTTTTTTTTTGTTACTTTCAGTCTTCTTTTACTCTATGACCTCACTCACTGTACATTCACGCATTGTCTGTAATGATGCACTACCAAGTTTGAAAATGATTATTGCATACGGTGCAATGTCAGTGGAAGAGGAATAGGGATGGGTACCAAATTCACTACTACTTACTACTACTCACTAGTACTCAGTACTTTTAAAGGTACCGACTGAATTCCATGTGTACTGCTGAGTACCAATTCACGTAAAATCAAACGGTACCAATTTTCGTTACCTAGGTTGCACCCGGTTGTAGACTTTGCACCAAAACAAGCACTTGGTGGGTAAACGGGTGTATTCATTGCTGACTTCCTCTTA
Source organism: Nerophis lumbriciformis (assembly GCF_033978685.3). NCBI lineage: Eukaryota > Metazoa > Chordata > Actinopteri > Syngnathiformes > Syngnathidae > Nerophis > Nerophis lumbriciformis. The sequence continues at coordinate 29,473,784 of NC_084551.2, read as the reverse complement.
GGTAATGTTGCAATTTTGGGATGCTTTGATCAGGGTTTTATGCTGCCGATTCTGATACGAACATCACCGATCCCATGAATGTATCACTGTAAATTTTTCATTGCATTTATGGTAAGAGCCTATTCATACTTAATAATTTCAACACAATATTTAAACTAGTACATTATACTCTTTTATTACATACAATTGTTTGAGCAAAACAATGTCAACAGTACACAATAATATAGACAAAATCAAACACTTGTATATACTACTCATTTAAATCATTTCTGTTTTGCCTTTAAAATCCTCCTGTGTCCAGGGAATTATTCCCTGAGGTTGTACACATTTACTAAAATATGGAAAACATTTTTTCGTTCAAAAAAAAATATATAACTACCTAATCACTCTAGTATTGATCATATATTGATACTACCCACTATAGACACCACTAATTTAGCTAGCCTAATGGTTAGCTTAGCTATTAGCTTGCCAGCTCATGTTTTAGCTTTTTATATTCATACTTATTAAGATACTAAGAAATGCAGTTTATTTGCAATAATGGAGGTAATTACTCTTAACTTTGTAAACTGACATGTTTTTACATCAAATTATGCTCTCAATTTCATTGAAAAAAAATCAGTTTAAAGTTCTGTGGAAAAAATTCAGTGCTGAAAGATTCAGTGTCGAAAAATTCCATCCATCCATCCATCCATCCATCTTCTTCCGCTTATCCGAGGTCGGGTCGCGGGGGCAGCAGCCTAAGCAGGGAAGCCCAGACTTTCCTCTCCCCAGCCACTTCGTCCAGGTCCTCCCGGGGGATGCCGAAGGGTTCCCAGGCCAGCCGGGAGACATAGTCTTCCCAACGTGTCCTGGGTCTTCCCCGTGGCCTCCTACCGGTCGGACGTGCCCTAAACACCTTCCGAGGGAGGCGATCGGGTGGCATCCTGACCAGATGCCCAAACCACCTCATCTGGCTCCTCTCGATGTGGAGGAGCAGCGGCTTTACTTTGAGCTCCCCCCGGATGACAGAGCTTCTCACCCTATCTCTAAGGGAGAGCCCTGCCACCCGGCGGAGGAAACTCATTTCGGCCGCTTGTACCCGTGATCTTGTCCTTTCGGTCATAACCCAAAGCTCATGACCATAGGTGAGGATGGGAACGTAGATCAACCGGTAAATTGAGAGCTTTGCCTTCCGGCTCAGCTCCTTCTTCACCACAACGGATCGATACAGCGTCCGCATTACTGAAGATGCCGCACCGATCCGCCTGTCAATCTCACGATCCACTCTTCCTTCACTCGTGAACAAGACTCCGAGGTACTTGAACTCCTCCACTTGGGGCAGGGTCTCCTCCCCAACCCGAAGATGGCATTCCACCCTTTTCCGGGCAAGAACCATGGACTCGGACTTGGAGGTGCTAATTCTCATCCCAGTCGCTTCACACTCGGCTGCGAACCGATCCAGCGAGAGCTGAAGATCACTTCCGGTAAATTAAGACTGAAGCAATCAATCCTGTCTCAGAACCAGCCAATGATGTGTCAAGTCACGTGACACGGGTCTTGCAAAACAGCATTAAAAAGGCAGTTAACTGTGGTACCTTGGCATAATACAACATAATAAACACTTCAACCCGGCCTGTTGGATGTTTTCAAACTAAATAAATGATTGGTTAAAATATGCACTTTTGAGTGACATTGTTGCACTGGTTCATGCAGATGAGGCACACGGCATAGTGGGCGGGACAGCAACGAGCCTGAGACCTCGCAAACGCGAGCGTCAGACGGAGGAAGAATTCTACAGCAAAGTTCTGGAGAACAGTGATATTATATGGAATAAGTGGATGTTTTTTACCCTTTGCGTTAATGTTTTGCCATGTTTGTTGCATCTTTGTTGTTCTTGCTCGATTATAAAAGATGTCGATTAAGGAGGTGGTTGGCAGTATAGGAGCAACATTCATATATTCTCAGTATTCAGTGTTTTATTGTTTAGTTAATATTGTAAAAACATCCACTTATTCAATATATGACTGTTCTGCAGAACTTTGCTGTAGAAATCAGTCTTCATCTAACACTTGTTGCTGCCCCGCCCACTCTGCCCCGTGCCTTGTCTGTATGAAGCAGCGCAGCAATGTCACACATAAGCGCAAATTTTAACCTTTGGAATCATTTCTATAATTTGAAAACATCCAGCAGGCCGCTTTGAAATCTTTATTATGTTGTATTATGCCCAGGTAGTCCAGTTAACTGCCTTTTTTATGCTGTTTTGCAAGACCACTTGTCATGTGACCTCAAACTTGACACCTTATTGGCTGATTCTGAGATCGAATCGATTGCTTCAGCCTTAATTTGCCAAAAGTGAGTCTGGCTTTTTAACGCAGCGAATTTTTCGACACAAAATTTTTTAGGACTGAATTTTTATACGCAGATTTTTAAAACAATGATTTTAGTTTTTACTGAAATTGTCAATATAATTTGAGGTAAAAAAAAATTAAGTTAGCTAAATTCAGTGTAAAAAAAGTTTTCGTAATAAAGACACAAATTAACCTCTATAGAAAGTGCTCAAAATTAAGGTTCCATTTTTCAAGGTAGCTCAAAGCTAATATATATAGGATGTGCCATATAAATGCTACTGACTCCTATTGGCGAATTTACATGGCGATTTCAACAACTTCAAATTTGGTCATCAAAACTACAAGTAAGATGCATGTTACCATCAAACAACTGGTGTGTAATAAGTACACTACAGGCAAACATTTTGTAGGGCTTAACCAAAGAAAAGACCAGCACATTGAACTTAATGGCAACGATTACTCACTGCAAACAGTATAACAACTGAATAGCACAGTTGTTATTCGTTCTGTGTTAAATATAATTTTGTTTTTAATTAACATTAAATCAACATTTATTACCACATGAACACACAAAAATACAGAAAAGTGTTACTGTGGAGAATCGATACTGATTCCCAGATATTGGGAATTGATACCATATTGGTTCAAATGTGAAAGGTGCCCATCCCTAGAGAGGCAGAGGTTTAAAATCTGGGTCACAGAATACATTTAATTTTAGAAGCCACATTTTTCTTCTTTGTCTGCACATCAAGCCTTATTTCAATACAGTGTCTAAATAAAGCTCTTTTGTTGTTCTCATCCTGTCTTGTTCCAGCCAAAAATCCGGCTGACAGACAAGCAGAAGTTAGAGAGATTAAGCGACGACTGACTAGAAAGGTGTGTACTGTACAACTGACATAATGAGTCATACTGTGTTCTAGCTGATATTGCACTACCTAACGAACTTGTATTTTATGTAGCTGAGTCAAAGACCCACAGTTGCAGAGCTGCATGCCAGAAAAATTTTGCGATTCCACGAATATGTGGAAGTCACCGATGCCCAAGACTATGATCGCAGAGCAGATAAGCCGTGGACCAAACTGACCCCTGCTGATAAGGTAATTAGTCTGTGTATGATTTTTTTAAAGGGGGACATATGATGATTTAAATGTACATTTAAAACACGCCCCTGTGGTCTAGATCAGGGGTTTTGAACCTTTTTGACGTTGGGGCCAAACTTTTCCACTACTGAGGGGGTCCACTCAAATTTTAACACTGAATTAGTAACTTACTCTTGATTTTAATCATACTAAAAAATTGTATTTAACCTGCATACAGTTTAACAGGATAAACCTTGTCAAATGACTTGAATCTCTTCCGTAGAGAGAGAGAGAGAGAGAGAGAGAGAGAGAGAGAGAGAGAGAGAGAGAGAGAGAGAGAGAGAGAGAGAGAGAGAGAGAGAGAGAGAGAGAGAGAGAGAGAGAGAGAGAGAGAGAGAGAGAGAGAGAGAGAGAGAGAGAGAGAGAGAGAGAGAGAGAGAGAGAGAGAGAGAGAGAGAGAGAGAGAGAGAGAGAGAGAGAGAGAGAGAGAGAGAGAGATGTTAGAGCTGGAGCCGTATTTTCCGCACCATAAGCCGCCCTGGGTTATAAGCCGCGCCTTCAATGAATGGCATATTTCAAAACTTTGTCCACCTATAAGCCGCCCCGTGTTATAAGCCGCATCTAACTGCGCTAAAGGGAATGTCAAAAAAACAGTCAGATAGGTCAGTCAAACTTTAATAATATATTAAAAACCAGCGTTCTAACAACTCTGTTCACTCCCAAAATGTACGGTAATGTGCAAATGTGCAATCAATAAGCATCAATAACTTAATGTTGCTCGAACGTTAATGTCACAACACACAAAATAAACATAACGCTCACTTTCTGAAGTTATTCTTCATTCATAAATCCCTCGAATTCTTCTCCTTCGGTGTCCGAATTAAAAAGTTGGGCGAATACGGGATCCAAAATGGCCGGCTCCGTCTCGTCGCAGTTCTGTGAATCCTGCCTTCCGGAAAGCTCGGACCACAGTTGTGACCGAAATATCCGCCCAGGCATTTACGATCCACTGGCAGATGTTGGCGTATGTCGTCCGGCGCTGTTTCCCTGTCTTAGTGAAGGTGTGTTCGCCTTCGGTCATCCATTGTTCCCACGCCGTTCGCAGTCGTGCTTTAAATGCCCTGTTGACACCAATATCGAGCGGTTGGAGTTCTTTGGTTAAATATTGCCTTAAGTTTAAATTCTGCGTTATACGCGTGTCGCTTAGTAGGAGCCATTTTGTGGTCTTTACAGATGTAAACACACAAATGAAATGAAACGCAATATCCGGGGGCTTCTTCTTCTATGGGGGCGGGTGGTTGCTTACAGTAGAAGAAGAAGCGCTTCCTCTTCTATGGGGGCGGGTGCTTACCTTGGCGGTTGCTTACCATAGAAGAAGAAGCGCTTCCTCTTCTACGGGGAAAAAAGATGGCGGCTGTTTACCGTAGTTGCGAGACCGAAACTTTATGAAAATAAATATTTATATTAATCCATATATAAGGCGCACCGGGTTATAAGACGCACTGTCAGCTTTTGTGAAAATTTGTGGTTTTTAGGTGCGGCTTATAGTGCGGAAAATACGGTAATCTTTTTGAAACAACAGTCGCTTTTAATGTTCACATTGCTTCAAAACCGAAAGGGAAGACATTTACAAAGGTGGGCTTTGGCCGTGCAACCCGGCAGAGAACTGGCAAACTTGCAACACTATTTGGTCGTTCCGGACATTGTACAAGACAAAGCCATGTATTTGAAAATAAACAAAACTGTTAAATAACTATTGTAACGACCTACTGGTGTTAATGCGTATGTGCATGTGCGATCATTTAGAGCAGGAATGTCAAACTCAAATACAGAGTGGTCCAAAATTTAAAACTGAACAAAGCCGCGGGCCAAGGTTGAACAAATTAACCTTTAACTACAAGCTATCGTCACGTCCGCTTTTCATCCATTCTAACATCGTTCAGACCCAGTCACAAGATATTTGCGGCTTCTGTACGCACACACGAGCGAATGCAACGCATACTTCATCAACAGCGATACAGGTTACACTGAGGGTGCTAGTATAAAAAACTTTAACACTGTTAGAAATATACCCCACACTGTGAATCCACACCAAACAAGAATGACAAACACATTTCGGGAGAACATCCGCATCGTAACACAACATAAACACAACAGAACAAATACCCAGAATCCTTTGCAGCACTAACTCTTCCGGGACACTACAAAATACACCCCCGCTACCACCAAACCCCCCCCCCCCCCCACACACACACACACCTTGTAGCGTCCAGGAAGAGTTAGTGCTGCAAAGGGTTCTGGTTTGGTGTGGATTCACAGTGTGGCGTATATTTCTAACAGTGTTAAAGTCTTTTATTCGGCTACCCTCAGTGTAACCTGTATCGCTGTTGATGAAGTATGCGTTGCATTCTAATGTGTGTGCGTGCAGAAGCCGCACATGTTATGTGACTGGGCCAGCCCCAGCGCTGGCTGGCTGGCTGGCTGGCTGGCGTTTGGAAGACTCCCGGGAGGATCGGCGGGCCAGCTTTAGTGTTAATTTGATATCGCCTCAAGGGCCAAGTGAAATTACACGGTGGGCCAAATTTGGCCCGCGGGCCAGAGTTTGACACCCATGATTTAGAGCTCACATCTTCGTGAATATGATTAAAGGAGAATGAGGAAGTGTGTGTGTGTGTGTGTGTGTGTGTGTGTGTGTGTGTGTGTGTGTGTGTGTGTGTGTGTGTGTAAGAAAACGTGTGTGCGTGAGAAAAATGTTTTGGGATTGAACCTGTTGGCAAAATATTGGAAATAAAAGTGAAAAATAGTGTCATACTGTGTGACAACTTCTGGGCACAACAACACAAAATGCTAAAACAGACTTGCAGTAATTATTTTCATTGCATGTCGAGATATTAAGTATATAATATCAGTTTGCATGCAAATGATCAATCAGTGTTGCTTTATTTCATAAAATAGTGTGTGCATTTCAAGCACAAAGTCTGCTCTTCTGTGCTCAGGGACTCTTCTCAGCAAAAGCTGACCAATCTCAGCTCTGCAGTATGCGTCGCCACTGACGCAAATCTAGGATTTTGGGAGGTGCAGGTCAGGGTTTGCGGGAGGGTATGCAGGGGTTGGAGCAAGACGGCGTTGTTTACACAGATTACGTGACGCGAAAGTATAAACCAGACTTTAAGTCACGCTGTTTACAAAAAGAAGTACTAACCAAATATACTGCAAAAGAAGGGACTTATAAAAACTGCTAAAAATATAATACAATAATTTGCAGTGCTAGAGTGATTCCATCCATCCATCTTCTTCCGCTTATCCGAGGTCGGGTCGCGGGGGCAGCAGCCTAAGCAGGGAAGCCCAGACTTCCCTCTCCCCAGCCACTTCGTCCAGCTCCTCCCGGGGGATCCCGAGGCGTTCCCAGGCCAGCCGGGAGACATAGTCTTCCCAACGTGTCCTGGGTCTTCCCCGTGGCCTCCTACCGGTCGGACGTGCCCTATACACCTCCCGAGGGAGGCGACCGGGTGGCATCCTGACCAGATGCCCGAACCACCTCATCTGGCTCCTCTCGATGTGGAGGAGCAGCGGCTTTACTTTGAGCTCCCCCCGGATGACAGAGCTTCTCACCCTATCTCTAAGGGAGAGCCCTGCCACCCGGCGGAGGAAACTCATTTCGGCCGCTTGTACCCGTGATCCTGTCCTTTTGGTCATAACCCAAAGCTCATGACCATAGGTGAGGATGGGAACGTAGATCGACCGGTAAATTGAGAGCTTTGCCTTCCGGCTCAGCTCCTTCTTCACCACAACGGATCGATACAGCGCCCGCATTACTGAAGATGCCGCACCGATCCGCCTGTCGACCTCACGATCCACTCTTCCTTCACTCGTGAACAAGACTCCGAGGTACTTGAACTCCTCCACTTGGGGCAGGGTCTCCTCCCCAACCCGGAGATGGCACTCCACCCTTTTTCGGGCGAGAACCGTGGACTCGGACTTGGAGGTGCTGATTCTCATCCCAGTCGCTTCACACTCTGCTGCGAACCGATCCAGAGAGAGCTGAAGATCCTGGCCAGATGAAGCCATCAGGACCACATCATCTGCAAAAAGCAGAGACCTAATCCTGCAGCCACCAAACCGGATCCCCTCAACGCCTTGACTGCGCCTAGAAATTCTGTCCATAAAAGTTATGAACAGAATAAAAGTTATGAACAGAATCGGTGACAAAGGGCAGTCGTTCCCAGCAAACCCTCACAATGCATTTGGGCCTGCCAGGTCTGTCCGGCAGCCTTGGCGGAGTCCAACCCTCACTGGAAACGTGTCCGACTTACTGCCGGCAATGCGGACCAAGCTCTGACACTGATCATACAGGGAGCGGACCGCCAAAATCAGACAGTCCGATACCCCATACTCTCTGAGCACTCCCCACAGGACTTCCCGAGGGACACGGTCGAATGCCTTCTCCAAGTCCACAAAGCACATGTAAACTGGTTGGGCAAACTCCCATGCACCCTCAAGGACCCTGCCGAGAGTATAGAGCTGGTCCACAGTTCCACGACCAGGACGAAAACCACACTGTTCCTCCTGAATCCGAGGTTCGACTATCCGGCGTAGCCTCCTCTCCAGTACACCTGAATAGACCTTACCGGGAAGGCTGAGGAGTGTGATCCCACGATAGTTAGAACACACCCTCCGGTTCTCCTTCTTAAAGAGAGGAACTACCACCCCGGTCTGCCAATCCAGAGGCACCGCCCCCGATGTCCACGCGATGCTGCAGAGTCTTGTCAACCAAGACAGCCCCACAGCATCCAGAGCCTTAAGGAACTCCGGGCGGGTCTCATCCACCCCCGGGGCCCTGACCCAGAGGAGCTTTTTAACTACCTCAGCAACCTCAGCCCCAGAAATAGAAGAGTCCACCACAGATTACCCAGGCACTGCTTCCTCATAGGAAGACGTGTTGGTGGGATTGAGGAGGTCTTCGAAGTATTCTCTCCACCGATCCACAACATCCGCAGTCGAGGTCAGCAGAACACCAACCTCACCATACACGGTGTGGATAGTGCACTGCTTCCCCTTCCTGAGGCGGCGGATGGTGGTCCAGAATCGCTTCGAAGCCGTCCGGAAGTCGTTTTCCATGGCTTCCCCGAACTCCTCCCATGTCCGAGTTTTTGCCTCCGCAACCGCTGAAGCCGCACACCGCTTGGCCTGACGGTACCTGTCCGCTGCCTCAGGAGTCCTATGAGCCAAAAGAACCCGATAGGACTCCTTCTTCAGCTTGACGGCATCCCTCACCGCCGGTGTCCACCAACGGGTTCTAGGATTACCGCCACGACAGGCACCAACTACCTTGCGGCCACAGCTCCAATCAGCTGCCTCGACAATAGAGGCGCGGAACATGGTCCACTCGGACTCAATGTCCAGCACCTCCCTCGTGACATGTTCAAAGTTCTTCCGGAGGTGGGAATTGAAACTCTCTCTGACAGGAGACTCTGCCAGACGTTCCCAGCAAACCCTCACAATGCGTTTGGGCCTGCCAGGTCTGTCCGGCATCCTCCCCCACCATCGCAGCCAACTCACCACCAGGTGGTGATCGGTTGAAAGCTCCGCCCCTCTCTTCACCCCGAGTGTCCAAAACATGAGGCCGCAAATCCGATGACACAACTACAAAGTCGATCATGGAACTGCGGCCTAGGGTGTCCTGGTGCCAAGTGCACATATGGACACCCTTATGTTTGAACATGGTGTTCATTATGGACAATCTGTGACGGGCACAAAAGTCCAATAACAAAACACCACTCGGGTTCAGATCCGGGCGGCCATTCTTCCCAATCACGCCTCTCCAGGTTTCACTGTCGCTGCCAACATGAGCATTGAAGTCCCCCAGTAGAACGCTAGAGTAAATGAATTCAAACTAAATGTATATTTCTTAAACTGTCAGTAAAATTTAAGTTAAAAAATGAAAATACAGCTTCACTACTTTAGTCATAATTTTTGCGCTTAAGAAACTTCTCTCTAACTTTAGCTCCTTACTTCTTGTTTGTTTAATAGTGTCAAAAAAAAAGTATTACAACTGAGTACTTCTGCGGCCCAAACGGACCACAGCTGAGGAAAAAAAATGTTTTGCCGGCCCTCTCGGGGGTGCTATCAGCCCAACAATGAGCCCACGGGTCTGTGGTTAAAAAACAACGGTATTGGATAGGCTTTGGTGTACATTTTGCCACATGGTCACTTTTTATAACCCATTTTTTGAGTCTGTCTGCAAGATGTTCGTTTGTGGAGCCGTTCCCAGATTGTGAATGAAACCAATACATCAAATATACACAGTATATCTTAAAGACGAATGTCACCGCTATTTTTTTTTTTTCCCAAACTCTGTTGGAAAAAAACTTCATTAATATATGGATTCACCAAGTTACAACATTAGGTACACCTGCACTCTCCGATCAGTACAAGAGCTGCTTAAAAAGCTGTTTATAGCAGCTTTTATTTCACTGCATGTCACATGTCGGTGGTATATGAGCATGCCAAGATTAGATAATATAACACTTTATCTTACTTTTTTGTGTCCTTCCTCATTGCTTGAGAGCTTGACTTAACGTTCAAATAAGATTGTCTACCTTGCTGTGATGTCAGAAATCTTGCAGGCAGGTGTGCAAGCTCACGCCAAAATGCGTTAACTTTACAATTTGACACTTTGACATTGTTTAACACATGTATCCAACTCTGCAACAACATTTATTAGTCAGAAAAGACGACAATCATCATAGGTTGCGTTTAAAAAGCTCCCCTATTTTCTGTTCTATATGTACACTACCATTTAATGTAATCAAGTATGTTTATTTGTCTTGCAGGCAGCAATCCGTAAAGAGCTTAATGACTATAAAAAAACTCAAATGGAGGTTCATGAAGACAGCAAGATCTACACAAGGTATACCTTAATCTTAATTGATGGAGTGGGAGGAAGTTTGTTTACAACTCATAAGTCTAATTTCCTTCTAGGTTTCACCGGCCTTAACATCTTCCATCTTCACCTGGTATATGAAGCACTTAAGGTCTCCTTGGCAAGCACCTGCTTGCCCTTTCTCATTTCCTGAATGTACTTTATATCTGATCAGGGACAGCCTGGAACTGACAAAAATGCTTCTCGCGTCTCTTACAACATCTTCACGGCATTGCTTCAGCGAACGGAATTGGTGGTGGTTGGAGATGACACAGATACAGTATTAATCCCAGATAACAGGGATGATACGGAAACTTGTGCCAACCAAATGGTGACTTTTGCAGAGGACCTACAAGTGCAGGGTTGCTACTCCCTCTGCTATAATGCAGCGGCCCTCATGGACTTGGATCTAGTTAATATCTTTATTGCGGCCTCATTCTGTGTTGCCTTTTTCTTCTCTACTGTATATGGAAACGCTAATTCATTTGTTTTGTTAATGTGAGAACATAAAATAATAATAGTACAGAAAAATTATAATTTCTAGAACTCCACACAATAATATTGGAGATGACACATGGCGATGATAGCCAGTTTGGACTGGAGGATGAAGACTGGGATATTCTGTTTTAGGATTGGACATCTCTGGGATATTGTGTGTTTTTATATTAACTGTACAGATTGCTATTATAATACCTTAGAATGAAGCTCGCAAAGATCTAATTACAAAGTATTGTGTAATGCACAAGATATTTTATATTATAATTTTGATCACAACAGTAGTGACAGCTTTTTGTTTTTTTCTTTTCTTTTCTTTGGCTTGCCTGTATTTATCGTTGTGATGTGAGGTGGCCATTAAGCGTGAGTCTAGAAATAGAAAAAGTGCAGGTCAGGTCTCTATCGGTGAGTTTGTTTGCCAATGTACCCAATGCCTAGAAAAGACAGGATATTGGTATTCATATCAACTATTTCTGAAATCTACTGCATGAGCCAACACAGATCCGACTGTCATTGGATCTGGTTAACCTCTCTTCATTTATACTTTTCTAAGAGTTTTTCTACATCCCTTTAATCTCACACACAGTGCTTCTCTGTAGCCTTTCTGTTGTAGGGTCCATGCTAGTTACGTCTACTATGAGTTCAATGTAAGCTGCTGTGAGTAGATCAGGGATTTATCACAAAAAAAACCTGAAAATGTATGAACGGTCAACAGGGGATCATTTTGGCTGGAATTTATTTTTGGGAAACTGCAACTGTTTTATTTTGTAGTGTTGTCTGGCCAGTAGCTTACAGGGTTCTCTTTGCTGTGTACAGGTGGATATAGGTTAAACCAATGCTTGTGTATATCTTGTCTTTCTTTCATTTGAAAAGAAATTTTAAATAAAGTATTATAGTTTGCTATTTTTTTAAGCACAAAATCTTAGTTTATGATTAAATGCTACAAGAAAGGGAATGTCAATGTGTACCCTTTCTGTAAAACTAGGTTCCATTTTAGTTGAATGAAGATTTATGGACTGATAGTTATTTTGCTTTTAATTGTACATAGTAACATCTGGATCTAATTAAAAATCGTACAGCCTGAAACTTCTGTTCAATGATTTAACATGTGCTCTGCTATTAAATCATTCTCTCTTTGTTGGCGTTCAAAGGGCAATGTCTGCAGGAACTTCATTTGTAAATTGGAAACTGGGGATCCAGTGACACCTGGTGTCAAGTTGCCAAACTCATCTGCTCAGCTCAATCTGCTGAATGTTCAAGTATGAATGCTCGTGGAAATAAAAACATCGTTACATTGATATTAACATTCGGAGTATCTAAAATCAATCCAGCTCCTGTCAATCCAAATCATCCATCCATCCCATCCATTTTCTACCGCTTATTCCCTTCGGGGTAGCGGGGGGCGCTGTAGCCTATCTAAATCTAATGTAAATTGGCAATACACAATACAGTAATACCTCGATTTTCATACGCCCCAGTAAAGTGAAAGGTTTTGACCAAATTTTTGTTTTCATACAATGTCACGTTTTTTGTACAATTACACACGTTGGTGATTCAGTCTCTGCAGTACGAATGAAAATAACCTACCAAAGAGCCAAATAAAGTTGAAGCATACAGTGATGACTCGGAGTCTCAGGACTTTGTGTTTCCAGAGTGTCACTGAAGGCAACACAAATCTATCCAAGGGGACCCATTTTGCCCTCTACATACAACGGCTCATAAGACAGGAAAAATTCATGGCCTCACAGATAAACGGAAATTATAGAAAAACTTCCAAAATGCTCATTTCGTGCATTTGTCATAAGAAAATCACATTGAAAGCTAACAAGCCGCATGCGGCTCTGGAGCCATGGGTTGCCAAACAACGGTAATATCCCAGCGAGGCACAAGACATTGATACAATGTTGATTATTTTCAACTTGTTTAAGTCGGGGTCCACGTTAATCAATTCATGCCTGGTCACGTCACAATTCACGTCACAGCCTGGCATTGAATAAATGTCAAAAATCATGTTGTTTCAACGTTGTATTTGTCGTGTAAAATGTAGAAATCAGTGACACACACACACACACACACACACACACACACACACACGGCTGTCCACTTCACTAGTGTTAACTTTACTGAACAAACTGCGCATGCTCCAAACATACATACATACATACACAACTACGGATTCACTACATAAAATATTGGTTGGGAAATTACCAAAATTCAATGGTCAAATCATTGTCAGAACTCAACATTGATTAACATTGTCAAAAAGCGTGTTGTTTCAATGTTAGGTTTGAGTTGCTCAACATCAGGATCTAATTCATCGAGTTCTCAACGTTGTTCTATGTCTTGAGCCTGCTGATCATCCATCAAAATATTGTGGGGTGAAAAGTATTCAAGAGTAAGTGGTTTACCTACAAATGAAAACATATGCCTATACATTTTTAATACACATTAAAAAAAAACTATTTTAAAAGCAAGATTTATTTTTATGGTTACGTTTTTTGTTACAACATGATGGATGTAAACTACAAAAGCGTAATTCATCAAGAAGACACGTACACTTGAGTAATACATATTGCTGCACTGAATTGCATATGATATAAATTAGATATAAAGGTAAGACTTTTGCCGTGAAATCAATATTTCTGCTTCGCTCGCGCTGCACAGCTTAAAGGGGGCTACTGTTCCTTTAAGAATCATCCAAATCACAGTTGTTATCGCGAGAGTACTAGACCGGTTTTCCCACCGACCAGGAAGTGAATACGTGCGTGTGCATGCTCGTTTCAAGCCAGCCTACAAACTTGTTCCCGTCACAGGTTGGTCAACTAAACTAAACTGTCTTCCGGAAACATGAATGATTAGTAAACAGTCAATTAACTCCCATGCTTTGGTGGTAAATGACCTGACTGGCATGCTGGCGGAGCTAACTATGCTAGTTGTGACTTGGACGTGCACGTGTTAGTGTCCCCTTACTTGCTATCCTACTCGTTTTGGCGGTAATTTGGATCTACTACTGTTCAAAACAATACGACTTTGTTCAGTTAGTTACATACTTGTTTTGGTGAGTAATTCGCAGCACGAACACCGGGCTACACATCCGCACTGCCAATGGAAGCTAACTTTCAGGTGGCTTTTAGAACTCTTTAAATACTAAAGCAACATTTTGGCACTTCAGCGCTTTCCCTCATAGTCAAAACGTCCTTATTATGTGTGTTAACGTTGAAGAACACGTTGTTTCATTGAACTGCAAGCATTAAATGTGTGTCGGGGTGCTAAAGTAGCTGGAAGGGTGCCAGCCTCCTGACAACTGTCATACAATGCCTCCTTTATTGAACCACACACTCTCTTCACAATGGCTTCCTCCAATACATGTCTTTAACCCATCCTTGATACATCTCTCCTTGTGTAGTATTTAAGAGTTGCTGACATGCCAGCTATAAAGTCTACTACCAAGAGGAAATCAGATGTTATTGTGGAAGAGGTGAAAGAGCCGAAGAAAGTAAGAGGTTAGTATGAATGAAAGCAATTCACTGCAGCACAGCTATAAGCACTTTATTCCCAGATGGTAATTGTGCTGACCTGTGAATGAATGTGCATGTGTGCGTGCGTGTTAACCAGTTTACCACAGGAGTCATGGAACCGAGGCGGGTCAAGTTCTTGTTTTGGGCCAAGGTGATGTTGGACAATTGGGTTTGGGAGAGGACATAATTGAGAGGAAGAAGCCAGCCCTCTTGTCCCTACCTGAGAAGATAGTACAGGTGATAGCTGGAGGCATGCACACAGTGTGCCTCAGCGAAACAGGTCTGGTAAGTACATACCTCACACGTTTACTTAAAAATAGAGTACATCTCTGGTAGGGCTGCACAATTAATCATGAATTTGGCTGCCATGATTAAGTTATCAACAGCGATATTAACATTTTAAAAAGCAAGCTCTGCTGCATATTAAATCAAGCACTTTTACAGCCGTGCGGTAGAAGACCAACAGCGGTTCGCGCCCACACCTGAGGCCATTGTGTATTGCCAACACCAGTGAGATGCGCTTGCAATTGCAATTCATGCCCCCCCCTCCATCGGTATATGCGTATGTGTATGAATCTAGGGAATTCGGAAATGTAATTGAACTACGTTTGTCTTGATACCAATGTACCTTGTAGCAAAATGTATTTAGATACTTTTTAAAATAAAGGGGACCACAAAAAAGTCATTATCGGCTTTTTTTTTTACCAGAAATTCTTATGATACATTGGACATACAACTTTATTGCGATCAAAGCACAATTTTGGCATTGAATAATAGGGATCTAACAGTATCAACATTTCATGGTACGATATTATCACAGTATTAAGGCTACAGTACAATATTATTGTTATATGTCCAAAAAAACCCAATAATAGATAGATAGTACTTTATTGATTCCTTCAGGAGAGTTCCCTCAGGAAAATTAAAATTGACATAGTGTGCAAAATGAATTGGCAGGAATGTTCAGGATAAGCACACTTACTGTAAATAAATGCTAAATAATAATGGTAAAATGTTCTACATACTACACACAGGTATTTTTAAGTGCAAAGAATTGTGCAGGGACATACATTGTTTCAAGTAATATTTAAAACAAAAAGCGTACAGTTGCGTGTCTTGTAAAGTTTCAAAGTAAACATCTAGTGTAAAAAAAAAAAATGCTCACTTCAGTAACTTTTACTTAATGAGAAGCAGTGTCCTCCACAGAAGACATGGCTATATCAGTTTGGAAAATGCAGTTCCTCAGAAATGTTGACTCACAATTTAACTTTTAATTATGTAAATACCTCACAAACTGATGTTTGGCCTTGCGGGCTTCAAATATTTTTTTCTGCATGACAGTAGCAACTTGACCAGGGTGTAACCTGCTTTCCGCCCAAGCACGGCTTGATAGGCTCCAGCCTCCCCCGCAACATTAAGAGAAACAAGCGGTGAAAAATAGATGGATGTTTGGAGAATTCATCAAGTTGTTCCTCAGTTTACTCCTAGTTCCCACGATTGCAGTTTTTTTGGTGAATTCCCTCCGTGCGCTGCGATGTGACCGCTGACTGTGTCGCCTTGGAAATGCTCCAGGTGAAAGTGGTGTGCTTTGCTTTGCAGAATGCAGACTTTTCTTACATCCGCCAAAGTTTGTTTGTCTGTTTGTTGGCAACATAACTCAAAAAGTTCTGGATAGATTTTTAGGAAATGTCCGAATACAACAATTCTTCTCATTTACTATGGGCACACTTCACTTCCTGCTTACGGCGTTCCACGCCTCCACCTTGCTTTTTCTGCGCTGCGCAGAGGATTCTGGGAGATGTAGTTATTTTCAGACCCGGCCAACGCTAAAGCACCAAGAAAAAAATACACACCAAGTTTTTTGTTTGATAGTACCGTCAGGGGTCACAGTATTATTGTGAAGACTTTGAAACCGAAATACCACGGTATCCACAATGCCTTTACACCGCTATTAAGTAACAGTGAATATACTTGACAACTTCTCTTTTAGTAATATGTAAACAAACGGGTTACAAAGGCTCCTAATTTGGCTGCTGACGTATGCAGTGACATACTGTGTCGTTTTTGATTGTATTATTTTGTCAAAATTATGAGGGACAAGCAGTAGACGAGGGATGGATGATTAATTTACCAGTTAATTTACTGTTAATATCTGATTACTTTGTGTTAATATTTTCTATCTACACTTCTGTTAAAATGTAATAAATGCATATTCTTCTGTTGTTTGGATACTTTACATTAGTTTTGGGTGATGCTACTCTTTTTTTTGTATAAATTCAAAACCAAGTAGTTACAGGATCATACATTGGTCATAATTAAAGTCCTCCTGTATCCAGGGACATATTTCCTCAGATTATAAAAAAAAAAAAAAAAGAAAGATTTTGCGATGTAAAAAATATTAATCTAATCATTGTAATATCGACTATATACGGCTCTTGTCCTTTGTATCGTAACTGTCGATATTTTTATAGATCCACCCATTTGTTTACATTCAGCTGTTAGTGGTTAGCTATCGTATCCTCCTACAGTGTGTAGTGAAGCACGTGTAGCTATTCCTCTTCCTGCATGAATGATACTTGTAAGAAACTACGTTTTTTTTTGTTGCAATGAAGGCAAATACTGTCGAGGGACGTTGGCCTCCGAACTAACTTTGTTTTAAAGCACTGCTTGCAGAGCGGCGCTTCAGTGTTTATAGCTTCACCTTTATCGTTAGTTTTAAGCCAAAATATATAAATTCTCCTTATTCTGTCGCTGTTTCTGTTTGTAAGTGCTCTCTGTGTGTGATATGCGCCATTGCGCATATTACCAGCAATGTCACCATGGCGCGCATTCATATCTTTGGAAAAAAAGAGTACCTGTATTTTTCAAAAGCATTATACTACCTATTTTAATTAAGTACTACCGGTATACAGTGCAACCCAAAATTTAACATTTAAGTACTCTTTCATGGGAATACAATTGTTTCACTAAATAACTTGTTTTTGTATTTTGTCATTTAATATACATGTTTCACACTACAAACAATCAAATGTATGGTTAGGTCAAGCAGGGGTGTCCAATTGATGACGTGCAAGCTCTACGCTAAACGTGCCGGTTTTTTTTTACATGGCTTGGAGAAAAAATACAAAAATTGGATAAATAGAGCCTAAAGCATCATGTAATTAGAAAATAGATTACATTTTAATACGAATAAGTTAAAGTTAAAGTTAAAGTACCAATGATTGTCACACACACACACTAGGTGTGGCGAGATTATTCTCTGCATTTGATAATGAATAATGAATAAAAAAGCAAATGTTTGTCTTTAGATTTATGGATAATATTTATTTAGTCCTTTTATAATCAAACCACTTCATTGCAATTTACAAGATGTCGTCACTTCTACTTGCCAAAAGTAGCTTGCTGATCTGTGAGAAACAATGTTTTACCTAACATAATGAATAATTGATAATCATGGTTTCATTAAGATACCGGTAAGTAATTATTGTGCAGCCCTAATGTCTAGCAATATTTACAATTGAGTCCTTTGGAACTTTTTTCTTAAGGTCTACACTTTTGGCTGTAACGATGAAGGGGCTCTTGGTCGGGAAACCAAAGAGGAAGGGTCTGAGATGATCCCAGGGAGGGTGGAACTTGACGAGAAGGTGGTCCAGGTGTCTGCAGGGGACAGCCACACAGCCGCACTAACAACGGAGGGAGAAGTATACTTGTGGGGATCCTTCAGGGTTAGTACTCTGCTTATTACTCCTTCACTTAGATGAACAAAACAAAGTATTATTTAGAAATATATCTATACATTTATTTGGAATATTTCCACATGATACCCTTTTTCCTAAATCATGATTTACAGCAAACATGATTCCAGTGTTTCCAGTTTACAATTTGTTGTTGTTGTCCACTTGGTATGAATTTATTCTTTTCAGCCATGTTAATTTTCTCTTAAGACAATTGTATAGCTTTCAACTTAAATGAGTTAATTGGTTGCAGCTCAGTAACATGCACCTATTAGTGATGTGTTTACAATGCTTCTAGGTCATTTAGCATGGTTTGATTTGCTTATCTGGCTTTGTCCATTTCTATCCTCCCTAATGTGTAAATATGAGAACATCTGGCGTCTAATCAGTTTTACCGTATATTGTCAATTAAAGGAAACAAGAACCAGGCAATTCTGTTTCAAAAACGTGAAAATTATTTTTACATTAAATAGGTGTTATATTTGTCTTAACTAATGCATACAACACAATGCAACATTAAGTAATATCAAATGAGAAAAATAAGAAAAAAAGTATGTACATTGTTTTTCCTCCTTATCTTTTTTGTCTCACATTTTTTAATTTAACTATTACATTACTGAGATAAATTTACATATCTCATAACAGTATTTGAAAAACTGGCATGTAGAGTTTTAACCCTAGTTTAATCTTTCAGGGCTACTTTCATCCCTCATCCCTCAAGTTTTGATATTTGTCCCCCTGTAATTTTATTTAGTCATTGAAGTCTCATTAACACTCAGTGGCACACTGGTAATTACATCTCTATTATCTCTGCCTACCTTGAGCTTTCTCTTTATTAAAACTAGAGCAGATTTCCCCTAAGAAACCTCATTCTCTATTGTTTGAAAAAAACACACAACTGACAAACAGTTTAATGAACATGAATATGTGCTTTTATATCAACCAGTCTGTGATAAAATGGTGGTCGGGGGAGATGCTCACCGTATTGTTTTGTTGTCAGGCATTTTGGGACCCAATAAAATGTGCTGTATTTATTGCAATGTTGACATTCTCAGGTGAGGGGAAGGTTTGCCTCTAATGCTGATCTTTCACCCACCAACCCAGGACAACAATGGTGTTATTGGACTTTTGGATCCATTAAAGCCATCTGTTCTTCCACTTAAACTACCCATGATAGAAACTGTTGTGAAAGTTGCATCAGGTAGGGCTTAAACACATGACCTCACCATCTTTTTATTATAAGAGCAAAGTGATCTGTTTAAAGGTCAGTGATGTTTTAACAGGTAACGACCATCTCGTTATGGTGACCATGGACGGAAAGCTTTACACATCCGGTGCAGCGGAACAAGGGCAACTAGGAAGGGTGCCTGAACAATTCTCAATCAGGGGAGGCAGGAGAGGCCTTGGTAAGTATAGAAACCCCCAAAGATGATGTAAAGTGTTTAACTATTGTCTCTGTACTAGCTAAAGAGTTCCTGTGATTTCAGGTCGTCTATTAATTCCTCAGATGGTGAGAGTTAAGGGGAAAATTCATTTCATTGACGCCTTCTGTGGGGCGTACGCCACATTTGCTGTGTCAAAAGAAGAACAAGTGTATGGATTTGGTCTCTCCAACTATCAACAGTTGGGTAAGTGTTCCACCGTTTGTACTTTTTTTTGTCTTGACTGTCAAGTTGTCATTTTGAATTAGTGAGGTGAATTCATTTTTCCTAAGCTCCATCTATCAAAACAATTTTGAGCAACCTTTCATAACTGTCAAGTGTAAAAAGTGTAAAAACGTAACCACTGTGAAAAAAACTAATAAAAAAAAAAAGTGAATCCACTCACACAGATAGCAGAACATACTAAAATTGTTTTCACGTCATTACAATTGAAATATGTCAAGGTAAAAAAGCCTTATACTCTAAACTAGGGATCTCCAAAGTGCCGCCACATCTTACTGTTTTTTAATTCCTCACTGAACTGGACACTTCTGTTGTCTTGTACTTTTGGTTTATTTCGTAGCCTGTTTTGGTATAAATGCTGCCCCTGGCGGTTACCTCCAATTAGTGTCCATTAGGCTTTGAGTGTGTGGTGTGGAGAAGCAGACTGCAGACCACATAATAACATTCTGTCCCATATACCGCCATCCTAATGGGAATCGTGGTCTGGCATCTGTAGACGAGAGCTTGGTCAGTTGGCTATCAAACACTTGCTCAGCTGTATAGTGGTTACACCTCCTATAATTAACATCTTTATCCAAACAAAGAAGAAGAAGCTTTGCTATGTGGTGACAAAGCAAATTAGTCCATCCATCCATTTTCTACCGCTTGTCCCTCCCGGTGTCGCAGCGGGGCTGGAGCCTGTCCCAACTGCACTTGAGCGGAAGGCAGGTAAAAAAGTCGCCTCCTCATCGTGTAATATATATTAATATATCTCATTAATAATGTAAAAACTACTTTTAGATTATTCCAATAAAAATGTGTAGAAAAATTGCCCCCTGGGCCACATTTTGTGCTAGAGGTGGGAAAATTATCAACTCTTCGATGCATCAAGATTGGAACGTGGACGATTCTGAATCGATGGACATATGTCCTGATATCAATTTATGTATGTATGTTGAATAAAGTAATACAAAATTAGAATTTATGCAGACACACACGGAGGAGCTAGCTATGCTAGCTGTGGCGTTAAGCTAGTTTGAATGTGAACTAATGAAACAAAAAATAAATAAATCCTTGGTACAATTTAACAGAAGTCTAACTGGGAACCTTTTTACAGCTGATAGTAACCAGCTAAGAAGAGGAAATTGGCAAGTATATTAATAAATCAGGAAAGAGACTAATATCTACTAAGTGCAACAACACTTTCAGGTATAGATATGAATGGGTAGATGGTAGATACGACACTCCACTTTGAGCTGGAAGTCTGCGGCGACTGGGGGCAAAGTGTCTGGACATTCTGTGGTTTTAGAAGGCATGAAAATGAAAACAAGACGGATGCCTGCTCGCCAACTAGGAATGTTTATTTATTTTATCATTTAGCAGGCTATTTTTGCTAAAGTTCTTTATTGGCTGAAGTGCTGCATTAATAGCTCCCACCTTGGACGCTTGTTTTCAATCTCTACTGAACAATGCCGACACACTCACGTCTAATCTGCTTGGTTTTCACTGGAAGATGAAGTGTTCCCAAGCAAAAGATATTAACGATGGAAGAGAGTCTCCAAATTCTGACATCTCCTTAGAACTATCAATAGCCTTGATTCCTGCTAAACAAAAGCTTTGCAGTGGAATTTGTTTACGGTGTAGATAATTGAGGCAAGGTACTTTTCTTGTCTGTCTCTATATTCTGTACCAACTGGGAATGTGTACCAAACAGAAGGTTTCGTAAAGAAAAATTCCGTTGCGAATACATGTACCAATACAATACTATTGTCGAAGCAAACGAGAGAGACAATCTGAAATATAATGAAACTCTATTATTCTTTCACAACTCTTGTCAAAACTCGTATATACTGTATGCATTCAGGCACCAAAAGCACAAAGATATGTTTTGTCCCCGTCAAACTGACTTCCTTCAAAAATTCTACCACGACCTGGATTGACTTTTCTGGAGGACAACATCACACTGTCTGCCTCGATTCAGAAGGTAAACTGCTAGTATTGCATTTGTCCATAACTTGTTTATGTCCTTAGTTTGGGGCTAATTAAAAAAAAATATATATATAGGACAGGTGTATAGCCTGGGCAGAGCGGAGTATGGCCGCCTTGGTCTCGGTGAAGGCGCTGAAGAGCAAAGTGAACCCACACCAGTGACTGGGATTGAATCAGCCAGAGGTGTGACATGTGGCGCATCAGTCAGCTTTGCGGTCACCAAAAAGGGTGAGGAAGTACAACTTTACAGCATAAATGAAGGATACTAGCTTTGGAACTGATTTGTATACGTTGCTTGCAAGCACCTGATGTAGACTGTGCTGACTGCAGGGGCTGTGTATGCGTGGGGAATGGGCACCAACCTACAACTTGGAACGGGAAAAGAAGAAGACGAGTGGAGCCCAGTGAAGATGACTGGCAAGCAGCTTGAGAATTGCACAGTACTGATGGCGTCCAGTGGAGGGCAGCACACAGTTCTTTTGGTCAAAGGCACAGAGGAAAGCTGATGTTCCTCTCAGGCATGTAATAATACTTCAGACTGTTTCTTGTGCCTACAGTGGGATGACAGTCTTAATGGGACTTTCTATGCTCAGTTAAGTGCAGGAGAATCACAGCTGAGAGAAAGTGGTAAGCTTCAACCCTATCAGCTAAAATTCCCTCTTTTGCTGACGTGGCTAAGTGATAGACATTTTCACTATATCATCACAAATAGGAGACTATTTTTTAAAAAACTGAGCAAAACATTCGACTGTCGGCATGTACTGTAAATACATTTTTATTAATTTCACAGTCTTTTAAAAAATGTTTTGATTGCATAGATGCTGATTCAAACAAGATATTTACACCCATTGAGTTCAATTAGTCAAACTACCGAGGGCACCGATATTTTCACTGTATTCGGGGAACTACATCCTGTATTTTGCTACTGTTGTCATCTGATAATAAATTTTAGATTTTACTTTATTTCAGATACAGTGCTTTTTTTTTTTTTTTTGCAGTTAATTTATGTAATTTTGTTGCTGAGGCTAGACTTCCTGGCAAAACTCTCCCTTTTAATACTAATACCTCTGAGGCCCTCCCTGGCTCTTAGAGCTGTGAAATACTAATATGATTTTACCTGTTGGACTTCCACTAGGAAGGTGTTGTATCTCAGACACCTGCATCATTTCCAGTGTTGCGCTAAATCCGCTTGCCTGCCATAACATAGGTTGTCCTTATATTGTAATGGACCAGAGACCACACATATGCCTGACCTGTTTACTCTATTAGGACTGACAGGCCCTATCCTCGAGCCAACTCACCAGCAGATGGTCAGTTGACTCTTGCACAGATGCACGATTGATGTAAACAAAATAGTCAGAGATTGATGTCTGGGCCAAATTGCTCTGTTGCTAAGAGCTCAAGAACTACCTTCTACTCTTCATGATTGTCTTGCAGACATTAATGTCCAATAACTCAACTAAACAATGCCAGTGGAGCTCCAAATAGGTCAGAATATGCCTGCCATTACTGCCCATGTCACCAGAGAATAGCACTAAGTACAAAACCAGTGAAGTTGGCATGTTGTGTAAAACGTAAATAAAAACAGAATACAATGATTTATAAATTATTTTCAACTTGTATTCAATTGAATAGACTGCAAAGACAAGATATTTAATGTTCGAACTCAGAAACAATTTTTTTTTTTTGCAAATAATCATTACCGGTAACTTAGAATTTAACAGCAGCAACGCATTGCAAAAAAGTTGGCACAGGGGCATTTTTACCACTGTGTTACATGGCCTTTCCTTTTAACAACATTCAGTTAATGTTTGGGAACTGAGGAGACCAATTTTTGAATTTTTTTTTCTTTAGGTGAAATTAATTCCCATTCTTGCTTGATGTAAAGCTTAAGTTGTTCAACAGTCCGGGGTCTCCGTTGTGGTATTTTACGCTTCATAATGCGCCACACATATTAAATGGGAGACAGGTCTGGACTACAGGCAGGCCAGTCTAGTACCCCCACTTTTTAACTACGAAGCCACGCTGTTGTAACACGTGCAGAATGTGGCTTGGCATTGTCTTGCTGAATTAAGCAGGGGCGTCCATGAAGAAAACGTTGCTTGGATGGCAACATATGTCGCTCCAAAACCTGTGTACCTTTCAGCATTAATGGTGCCTTCACAGATGTGTAGGTTACCCATGTCTTGGGCACTAATACACCCCCATACCATCACAGATGCTGGCTTTTGAACTTTGCACCTATAACAGTCTGGATGGTTCTTTTCCTCTTTGGTCCGGAGGACACGATGTCCACAGTTTCCAAAAACAATTTGAAATGTGGACTTGTCAGACCACAGAACACTTTTACTCTTTGCATTAGTTCATCATATATGAGCTTGGACCCAGCGAAGCCGGCGGCGTTTTTGTAAATGGCTTTGGCTTTGCATAGTAGAGTTTTAACTTGCACTTACAGATGTAGCGACAAACTATAGTTACTGACAGTGGTTTTCTGAAGTGTTGCTTGTTGATGCAGTACCGCCTGAGGGATCCAAGGTCACAGGCACTGCGGCTCACGTGCAGTGATTTCTCCAGATTCTCTGAACCTTTTGATGATATTACAGATTTTAGATGGTGAAATCCCTATATTCTTTGCAATAGCTCGTTGAGAAATGTTGTTCTTAAACAATTGGACAATTTGCTCACGCTTTTGCTCACAAAGTGGTGACCCTCGCCGCATCCTTGTTTGTGAATGACTGAGCATTTCATGGAAGCTGCTTTTACGCCCAATCATGGCACCCACCTGTTCCCAAATAGCCTGTTCACCTGTGGGATGTTCCAAATAAGTGTTTGATGAGCATTCCTCAACTTTCTCAGTCTTTTTTTGCCACTTGTGCCAGCTTTTTTTAAACATGTTGCAGGCATCAAATTCCAAATCATGTAATACTTGCAAAAAATAACAAAGTTTACCAGTTTGAACGTTAAATATCTTGTCTTTGCAGTCTATTCAATTGAATATAGGTTGAAAAAAGGATTTGCAAATCATTGTATTCTGTTTTTATAATTACGATTTGCACAACGTGCCAACTTCACTGGTTTTGGGGTTTGTATATTGCAATTTTTTAAAAGAACTTGTCTTTTAATATATTTGCTAAATGAGAGAGGGAGAGAAAAAAACTTTTCACATTGTTATATACATTATATTTATATAGTGCTTTTCTCTAGAGACTCAGATCACTTTACATAGTAAAACCCATTATTTCCATTTAAGCTACATTTAGGGGAGCAGGTGTGTAAAGTGTCGTGCCCATGGACACAACGGTAGTGACTAGGATGGCGGGGATCGAACCTGGAACTCTCAAGATGCTGGCACAGTCACTCTACCAACAGAGTCACACGCTGTAGAATTTTGAGAACAAAAATCATTTGTTCCATTTTGGAATACGGCTGTAACAATGTGAAAAAAGTGAAGCACATTAAATCCTTTCTGGATGCATTGTACATGACTTTTTGTTAAATCTTGCAAACAGGCTCATTCAGATCAATGCTGCAAAACAAGCACAGTTATATGTATTTTCTTGTGTGTGTGCACGGCACATCTTATTTTACTGTGCTGCACATTTCACAGCTGAGTGATCTTGTGGATAATTCTTGCAGTGTTGCAGTTTCCGCAGAGAGGGAACAACAGGAGAATTAACTTCTCGCTCATTATCTGTGTTCCTAATCTGCACATGAGAACAGAACATTGTGTATTTAGTTAGCTGCTAAATGCACACCACTTCTGGATGTTAACAATTCTGTGGGTGTGTCCAATGAAGCCATTAGTTAGTAACACCGTACATGCAGCGGAAATAATTGTCCATTTGAGTTTGGCTCTATGGACTCAAATTGGATTAATGTAAATCAAAAGCACTTAGTATGCAAATAATGGCACAAGATCAGAGCTGTGCAAGGTTTAACTTGTTTGTGTTTTTATTTATCTGAAATAGATGACTTCTGAAGTGTGTGTGTGTGTGTATATATATATTTATATATATTTGTGTGTATATATGTAAATGTGTATATGTATGTATAGATATGTATGTGTATGTATATGTATATATGTGTATATCTATATATACATATATATGTGTATTTACATATACATGTATATACGTGTGTGTGTGTGTGTATATAATATATACACACACATATATATATATATATATATATATAAGTATATGTATATGTGTGTGTGTATATATATATATATATATGTATATATATATATACATATATATATGTGTATATATATGTATATGTATATATGTATGTATATATATATATATATATATATATATATATATATATATATATCTTAATAAGGTTATCCAAAAAATAGTGCTCGATACCGTAGTAGAACGCAATATATGTATGTGTGGGAAAAAAATCACAAGACTACTTCATCTCTACAGGCCTGTTTCATGAGGGGGTTCCCTCAATCATCAGGAGATTTTAATGGGAGCATTCACATACCATGGTTTATATAGGGCGCAGAGTGGGTGGGTACAGGCTGGTGTAGGGGCGTGGTGATTGGCTCATGTGTTACCTAGGAGGTGTTTCCGTCTGTGGCGGCATGCTGATACAATTTCGCTGCGCTTGTTGAGGGATGACAGGTCTGGACGGTATATGATAAACAGTTTCTCTTTCAAGCATAGGTTGCATCTTTTATTACCACTATTGTAAGGTGTGCTGGATGCAAGAATTTGCCATGTTATTGAATATTCAACATTATTGTCTTTGAGGTCCCAAATGTGTTTGCTGAGTTCTGTGGTATTCCGCAGGTTTTGGTTCCTGAAAGAAGCCTTGTGATTGTTCCATCTGGTTTTAAACTCTCCCTCGGTTAATCCTACATATGTGTCGGATGTGTTAATGTCCTTGCGTGTTACCTTAGATTGGTAGACAACTGATGTTTGTAAGCACCCCCCGTTGAGAGGGCAATCAGGTTTCTTGCGGCAGTTGCAGCCTTTGTTGGTTTTAGGGTCGCTCTGTCTGGGGGCCGACGGCTCATTTGCAATTGTTTTGTTGTGGTTTGAGATAATTTGTCGTATATTGTTCATACAGCTGTAGCTCAATTTAATGTTGTTCTTGTTGAATACTTTTCTTAGGCTGTTACCTTTGGGAAAGTGTTTGTCAATCAGAGAGGAATTTGTGGCCAATGTTAGTTGAGACGTTTTTGCTGTATGGGGGGTTGTACCAGATGATGTTTCGTTTTCTGTTCTTTTTTGGTTGGTTTCCTGGACAGAGTCAACACAAAAATCAAGGACAAAACACCACTCAACCAATGGAGAAATACAGCAGCAGTAATCAAATGGTTCAACAACATCCAAGACAAACAACAGCACAACTTTATCTCCTTCGATATCGAAGAATTTTACCCTTCCATCACGCAAGACCTACTGACTCAAGCACTAGACTTCGCCTCAGACTACGTCTCAATCACAGGCAACGAAAGAAACATCATCATCCACGCAAAAAACTCCATTCTCATCCACAACAGTACACCATGGCAAAAAAAGAACAATGCAACATTTGACGTCACTATGGGAAGTTTTGACGGAGCAGAAACGTGTGAACTCGTTGGGAGTTTCCTCCTCTCCCAGCTCGCTAGCCTCAACCTGAACCTTGGTATTTACCGTGATGACGGACTGGCAGTGTGTCGCGCCTCGCCAAGGAGCAGCGAGAATACCAAGAAGCGCATATGCCAAATTTTCAAAGAGAACGGCCTACGGATCACGATTGAAGCCAACAAGCAAACCGTCAACTTCCTCGACGTCACTTTCAACCTGAGAAATAACAGCTACCAACCATTCACGAAATCCAACACAACACTCCAATACGTGCACCATGACAGCAACCACCCTCCCACCACCACGAAAAGAATACCTACCGGAATTAATAAAAGGCTATCGATGCTGTCATCTAGCAAAGCTGAATTTGACCAAGCAACCCCCCCGTACCAAAAGCCCTTGATGAAAGCGGATACAATTTCACCCTCACCTATGAACCCATGCCAGAAAACCAACCAAAAAAGAACAGAAAACGAAACAACATCATCTGGTACAACCCCCCATACAGCAAAAACGTCTCAACTAACATTGGCCACAAATTCCTCACTCTGATTGACAAACACTTTCCCAAAGGCAACAGCCTAAGAAAAGTATTCAACAAGAACAACATTAAATTGAGCTACAGCTGTATGAACAATATACGACAAATTATCTCAAACCACAACAAAACAATTGCAAATGAGCCGTCGGCCCCCAGACAGAGCGACCCCAAAACCAACAAAGGCTGCAACTGCCGCAAGAAACCTGATTGCCCTCTCAACGGGGGGTGCTTACAAACATCAGTTGTCTACCAATCTAAGGTAACACGCAAGGACATTAACACATCCGACACATATGTAGGATTAACCGAGGGAGAGTTTAAAACCAGATGGAACAATCACAAGGCTTCTTTCAGGAACCAAAACCTGCGGAATACCACAGAACTCAGCAAACACATTTGGGACCTCAAAGACAATAATGTTGAATATTCAATAACATGGCAAATTCTTGCATCCAGCACACCTTACAATAGTGGTAATAAAAGATGCAACCTATGCTTGAAAGAGAAACTGTTTATCATATACCGTCCAGACCTGTCATCCCTCAACAAGCGCAGCGAAATTGTATCAGCATGCCGCCACAGACGGAAACACCTCCTAGGTAACACATGAGCCAATCACCACGCCCCTACACCAGCCTGTACCCACCCACTCTGCGCCCTATATAAACCATGGTATGTGAATGCTCCCATTAAAATCTCCTGATGATTGAGGGAACCCCCTCATGAAACAGGCCTGTAGAGATGAAGTAGTCTTGTGATTTTTTTCCCACACATACATATATATATATATATATGTGTGTATATATATATGTATATGCATATATATATATATATATATATATAAATATGCATATATACAGGTAAAAGCCAGTAAATTAGAATATTTTGAAAAACTTGATTTATTTCAGTAATTGCATTCAAAAGGTGTAACTTGTACATTATATTTATTCATTGCACACAGACTGATGCATTCAAATGTTTATTTCATTAAATTTTGATGATTTGAAGTGGCAACAAATGAAAATCCAAAAGTCCGTGTGTCACAAAATTAGAATATTACTTAAGGCTAATACAAAAAAGGGATTTTTAGAAATGTTGGCCAACTGAAAAGTATGAAAATGAAAAATATGAGCATGTACAATACTCAATACTTGGTTGGAGCTCCTTTTGCCTCAATTACTGCGTTAATGCGGCGTGGCATGGAGTCGATGAGTTTCTGGCACTGCTCAGGTGTTATGAGAGCCCAGGTTGCTCTGATAGTGGCCTTCAACTCTTCTGCGTTTTTGGGTCTGGCATTCTGCATCTTCCTTTTCACAATACCCCACAGATTTTCTATGGGGCTAAGGTCAGGGGAGTTGGCGGGCCAATTTAGAACAGAAATACCATGGTCCGTAAACCAGGCACGGGTAGATTTTGCGCTGTGTGCAGGCGCCAAGTCCTGTTGGAACTTGAAATCTCCATCTCCATAGAGCAGGTCAGCAGCAGGAAGCATGAAGTGCTCTAAAACTTGCTGGTAGACGGCTGCGTTGACCCTGGATCTCAGGAAACAGAGTGGACCGACACCAACAGATGACATGGCACCCCAAACCATCACCCAACAATGCAAATTTTGCATTTCCTTTGGAAATCGAGGTCCCAGAGTCTGGAGGAAGACAGGAGAGGCACAGGATCCACGTTGCCTGAAGTCTAGTGTAAAGTTTCCACCATCAGTGATGGTTTGGGGTGCCATGTCATCTGCTGGTGTCGGTCCACTCTGTTTCCTGAGATCCAGGGTCAACGCAGCCGTCTACCAGCAAATTTTAGAGCACTTCATGCTTCCTGCTGCTGACCTGATCTATGGAGATGGAGATTTCAAGTTCCAACAGGACTTGGCGCCTGCACACAGCGCAAAATCTATCCGTGCCTGGTTTACGGACCATGGTATTTCTGTTCTAAATTGGCCCGCCAACTCCCCTGACCTTAGCCCCATAGAAAATCTGTGGGGTATTGTGAAAAGGAAGATGCAGAATGCCAGACCCAAAAACGCAGAAGAGTTGAAGGCCACTATCAGAGCAACCTGGGCTCTCATAACACCTGAGCAGTGCCAGAAACTCATCGACTCCATGCCACGCCGCATTAACGCAGTAATTGAGGCAAAAGGAGCTCCAACCAAGTATTGAGTATTGTACATGCTCATATTTTTCATTTTCATACTTTTCAGTTGGCCAACATTTCTAAAAATCCCTTTTTTGTATTAGCCTTAAGTAATATTCTAATTTTGTGACACGCGGAATTTTGGATTTTCATTTGTTGCCACTTCAAATCATCAGAATTTAATGAAATAAATATTTGAATGCATCAGTCTGTGTGCAATGAATAAATATAATGTACAAGTTACACCTTTTGAATGCAATTACTGAAATAAATCAAGTTTTTCAAAATATACTAATTTACTGGCTTTTACCTGTGTGTGTATGTGCATGTGTGTATATATATATATATATATATATATATATATATATATATATGTATGTGCATGTATATATGTACATATATATATATGCATGTATATATGTATGTGCATGTGTATATATATATATATATATATGCATGTGTGTGTATATATATATATATATATATATATATATATATATATATATATGCCGTATATTACCAAATAAACGCCCTTGTGCAAATAACCGCCCATGTCCTAATAGCCGCCCGGGGTCTGACCCCATTTTGTGAAATAAACGCCTATGTCCAAATAGCCGCCCATGGGCTGTTATTTGCATAATTTAGATTAAAATCATATTGACTTCATTAAACCCAATTTATAAGATAAAAGGAAAAGCAAAGGTGCAATAATTCTGGTCATTACGGTAACAGCAGACGTTACGTGGGGATTCTGGGTAATCAACATATTGCAATGGGTGACCGCATATAGCGTAACACACACTCGACAACAACAAACCCACGAGGAAAAGTTTCAACATGGCAAGCAACAGCAGCAGTGAGTTGAATGAACAGGATACCGGTACACCACAACTGATGGACGGGAATACTTTAAGGGGGAAGAACAGAAAGTTTGACTTAAAGTTCAAGCTAGCGGTTGTGAAGTATGCGAAGCAGAATTCTGGTTTGGCAGCGGCCAGGCAGTTTAACGTTGACCCAAAACGTGTACGAGAATGGAACCAAAAAAAGGGAGAAATACAATCTCAGTCGGCAATCGATGGAAAACGGGCTCGCTTATCTGGTGGAAGTAGGAAGAAAGTGAGCGACGAGCTTGATGCTAATTTGTGTCAGTGGATACATCACGTTCGTGGACTGAACCACCGTGTGTCCCGCAAAATGATCCGCATTAAGGCAAAGGAGTTGTATGCCACCGCGAGTGACACAAGAGACACCGGGGTGGTGTTTGGTGCAACGAGTGTACTTGGTACCATAATTTTATTTTTCCTGTATGCTGCTTTATTTAAAACTTGGAGTACTGTAGCCTTAATTTTATTTAAGTGACAGTATTATTGTTCTGTTTTGATGGTGGGTTTTATACTTGAGTACTTGGTACCATAATTTTATTTTTCCCGGTAGGCTGCTTTATTTAAAAAGTGTATTTATTTTTAGTATTTGTATTCTATGTGACAATTGTTGCACTACTGTCATGTTGAGGCATTGTTGATCTCTTGTCTTTTGATAGTCTTGTTTTTTTGTTTGTATGTTTACATTAGCTTTTACATTTAAAGTTTTTAGTACGAAAAAAAATACTGGACACTAACCATTGTAACCAAATAATGGCCTGGTGCAGGCTGGTCCAAAAATAAATAAAAGCCTTGTGCAAATAACCGCCCATGTCCTAATAGCCGCCCGGGGTCTGACCCCATTTTGTGAAATAAACGCCCGGGCTACTATTTGGTAATATACGGTATGCATATATATATATATATATATATATATATATATATATATACATATATATATATATATATATATATATATATATATATATATATGCATATATTTATGTGTATATATATGTGTATATGTATGTATGTATATATATATTTATATGTATATATATATTTATATATATGTATATATTTATATGTATGTATAAATATTTATATATATATATGTATATATATATTTATCTATATGTATATATATTTATATATATACATATATAAATATATATACACATATATATATATATATATAAACATACATATTTATATATATGTATACATGCATATTTATATATATGTATATTTATTTATATATATGTATGTATATTTATATATATGTATGTATATTTATATATATGTATATATATATATATATGTATATTTATATATATGTATATATATATATATATTTATATGTGTATATATATATATTTATATAAATGTGTATATGTATATATATATATATTTATATATATATGTATATATTTTTATATATGTATATATATATTTATATACATGTGTATATATATATATATATACATATATTTATGTATATATTTTTATATATGTATATATATATTTATATACATGTGTGTATATATATATATACATATATTTATATATATGTGTATATATATATTTATATGTGTATATATATATTTATATATATGTATATATATACTGTATGTATATACATTTGTATATATGTATGTATATTTATATATATGTGTATATATGTATATATATATATGTGTATATATATTTATATATATGTTTATATATATATATATGTGTGTATATATATATATATATATATATATATATATATTTATATATATGTTTATATATATATATTTATATGTATGTGTGTGTGTGTGTGTATATATATATATATTTATATATATACACATATATTTATATATATATATATATGTGTATATATATTTATATATATGTATGTATATATACATTTATATATACATGTACATATTGGTATATATGTATGTGTATGTATATATATATATATATATATATATATATATATATATATATATATATACATATTTGTATATATATATATATTTTTGTTTATATATATATATATTATATATTTAAATATGTATATATATATTTATATATGTGTATATATTTATATATATATATATATATATATTAATATAAATGTGTGTGTAATTATATATATTTATATATATATGTATATATATATTTATATATATATGTCTTAATAAGGTTATCCAAAAAATAGTGCTCGATACCGTAGTAGAGCGCAATATATGTATGTGTGGGGAAAAAAAATCACAAGACTATTTCATCTCTACAGGCCTGTTTCATGAGGGGGGTACCCTCAATCGTCAGGAGATTAATCTCCTGACGATTGAGGGTACCCCCCTCATGAAACAGGCCTGTAGAGATGAAATAGTCTTGTGAACGATTGAGGGTACCCCCCTCATGAAACAGGCCTGTAGAGATGAAATAGTCTTGTGATTTTTTTTCCCCACACATACATATATTTATATATATATGTATATACATATTTATATATATATGTGTATATATATTTATATATATATTTATTTATATATATGTGTATATATATATATATATATATTATTTATATGTATATATATATATTTATGTGTATATATATGTATGTGTATATATGTATATATGTGTATATATATATTATTTATATGTATATATATATATATATTTATTATTTATATGTATACATATTATTTATATGTATATATTTATATATTATATGTATATATATATTATATATATATGTATATATTATATATATGTATATATATAAATGATAAATGGG
Source organism: Nerophis lumbriciformis (assembly GCF_033978685.3). Taxonomy (NCBI): domain Eukaryota; kingdom Metazoa; phylum Chordata; class Actinopteri; order Syngnathiformes; family Syngnathidae; genus Nerophis; species Nerophis lumbriciformis. Next base: position 29,440,158 of record NC_084551.2, on the reverse strand, counting down.
TTATACTTGTATAGCGCTTTTCTACCTTCAAGGTACTCAAAGCGCTTTGACAGTATTTCCACATTCACCCATTCACACACTGATGGCGGGAGCTGCCATGCAAGGCGCTAACCAGCAGCCATCAGGAGCAAGGGGTGAATATATGTATATATATATATCATATATGTATATATATATTATGTATATATATATCATATATATATACATATATATATATATACATATATATATATATATATATATATATATATATTATGTATATGTGTATATATATATATATATATATTATATATGTATTATATATGTATACATATATGTATATACATATTATACATATATGTATTATAAATGTATATATTTGTTTATGTATATATATATATATATATATGTATATATTTATTTGTATATGTATATGAGTGTAATTTTTTTTTCAAACATTTGTTTTGAATGCAAAGTGTCAGGACGTGTACTATGGTGTGTTTGTTTTCCCGAGATGCAAGTAAAGTTGGATGTGGCATGGCGTGAAGGTAAATACATATTTATAGTTAACACTAAAAAAAGGAATCAAACAAAAGTTGCGCACAAGGGCGGAAGTACAAAACTTGGCTGTAAAAACAAAAGACTAGCACAAAGGCAATTAACTAAGAACACGAAACAAAAACACTTATTGTGGCATGGCATGAAGCATGAACTATAGTGGACATGAATATCATGGGAGCAGTAGCATGGATGGATAGACAGGATATGTCGAGAGTGATGTCGCCAGGAAGACAGCCTGGCAACTGGGAGCTTAAATAATAGTGACATGAGACAGCCTGGCAACTGGGAGCTTAAATAATAGTGACATGATTAGTGACAGCAGGTGCGTAACGCAAAATGTGAAAACGTGAGACAGGTGTGTGACATGAGGATGTGAACCAGGTGAAACTAATGGTTGCTATGGTGACAAAACAAACAAAAGTGCACTAAAAGTCCAAAAACAAAACCGAACGTGACTAAAACAAAACATGATCACACAGACATGACACAAAGTATGTAACATTTGCCCCCTGCATTCTTTCATTATTCAGTATGCAGCCCTCTGTGGAAAAAGTTTAGACACCCCTGTCATGTTTAAAGACCAGACCATCTTAGGTTTTTTTTTTTTTATACTTTGATAACTTTTCAGGACATTAAAATATACCACAATTAACTGCCTTCATTAATATCCTCCGTGACATATTGTATTGTCTACCACCATGCATGCCATAATTGGCTAAATGTATTAAGCCTCTTTGTTAGGCTTTTCCCAAATATTTTATACTTGGCAATGTCTTTTTGTGCTAATTCAAAAAGTAATATTCAATGTGTTGATGGAAATGAAATAAGAACTGGCATCTTTGACTAAGCATTCAAACCTAAATAAAAGCCCTTAGAAACATAAGCACAAAGGAGCACATTCACTCAAGTATACATGCCAGTAGTTTCTCATTCACATTAAGTATTGTAGAAAAGAGATTTCATAATGCTGGCTGCCGCTAATCTTCCACCCTCATTTGACTAATCACATTGGAGTCTCAGGCACCTGCACCATCACTCTCATATAACCCGGAAAATACAATTACCGCAACTGCCGTGCAAATGCATTCAGTGATGTAACGCTGTTTTGACTTGCGTGCTTTATTCTGTGCATCTTTTAATAAGCCCGTGTGGTCCTTGCAAGTGTGACGTGTTATTAGCCACCCTGCTGTGTTTGGAGGCACATTGAAATCCCCAATGATGCTGTGTGTCTTTCTCTAACCCAGCTACATATTTCAAGTTCATTGATCGTGAGAGCAGTTTGTCATCTTAATGGAAAAAATAACCTGTTGTCCTCAGCGGTTCGTACTCTGTCCAAAAACAACGAACCAAACCCAAAAAACACTCCACAAGCATGTGTGATTGAAATACAATTCCAGTCTCTGTCACAGAAGAAAATTAATCCCGTCACCTCATGGGTCCTCTCAACATGCTGCTGGTAAACACAGCGTACTCTATTGTCAAAGGGATGTAGTGATTTGCAAATCTATATTCAATTTAATAGACTGCAAAGACAAGATACTTAATGTTCAAACTGGAAAACTTAAAATAATAATAGTAGCTCATTTGGAATTTGATGCCTGCAATATGTTTCAAAAAAGCTGGCACGAGTGGCAAAAAAGACTGAGAAAGTTGAGGAATGCTCATCAAACATTTATTTGGAACATCCCACAGGTGAACAGGCTAATTGGGAACAGGTGGGTGCCATGACTGAGTATAAAAGCAGCTTCCATGAAATGCTCAGTCATTCACAAACAAGGATGGGGCGAGGGTCACCACTTTGTCAACAAATGTGTGAGCAAATTGTCGAACAGTTTAAGAACAACATTTCTCAACCAGCTACTGCAAGGAATTTAGGGATTTCACCATCTACGGTCTGTAATATCATCAAAAGTTTCAGAGAATCTGGAGAAATCACTGCAGTTAAACGGTGACATTACGGACCTTGGATCCCTCGGACGGTACTACATCAAAAAGCGACATCAGTGTGTAAAGGATATCACCACATGGGCTCAAGAACACTACCGAAAACCACTGTCAGTAACTACAGTTCGTCACTACATCTGTAAGTGCAAGTTAAAACTCTACTATGCAAAGCCAAAGCCATTTATCAACAACACCCAGAAACGCTGGCAGCTTCGCTGGGCCTGAGCTCATCTAAGAGGGACTGATGCAAAGTGGAAAAGTGTTCTGCGGTCTGACGAGTTTACATTTCAAATAGTTTTTGGAAACTGTAGACGTTGTGTCCTCCGGACCAAAAAGGAAAAGAACCATTCGAATTGTTCTAGGCGCAAAGTTCAAAAGCCAGCATCTGTGATGGTATGGGGGTGTATTAGTGCCCAATGCATGGGTAACTTACACATCTGTGAAGGCGCCATTAATGCTGAAAGGTACATACAGGTTTTGGAGCAACATATGTTGCCATCCAAGCAACGTCTTCTTCATGGACGCCCCTGCTTATTTCAGCAAGACAATGCCAAGCCACATTCTGCACGTGTTACAACAGCGTGGCTTCGTAGTAAAAGTGCGGGTACCAGACTGGCCTGCCTGTAGTCCAGACCTGTCTCCCAATAAAAATGTGTGGCGCATTATGAAGCCTAAAATACCACAACGGAGACCCCGGACTGTTGAACAACTTAAGCTGTACATCGAGCAAGAATGGGAAAGAATTCCACCTGAAAAGCTTAAAAAATTGGTCTCCTCAGTTCCCAAAAGTTTACTGAGTGTTGTTAAAATGAAAGGCCATGTAACATAGTGGTGAACATGCCCCTGTGCCAACTGTTTTGCAATGTGTTGCTGCCATTAAATTCAAAGTTGTTGATTATTTGCAAAAAAATATATATTTCTTAGTTCAAACATTAAATATCTTGTCTTTGCAGTCTATTCAATTGAATATAAGTTGAAAAGGATTTGCAAATCAATGTATTCTGTTTTTATTTACGAATTACACAACGTGCCAACTTCACTGGTTTGGGGTTTTGTACAACAAGTCACTATTCGATTCCGATTCTTGGCGTTGAGATTTAGAATTAATTTTCGATTTAACACAATTCTCACAATATAGTGTGTAGTTTACAAATGAGAGTAGCACCTTTTCAAAACATGTTACTAAAGCTCCTCTTGACTGCTGACATATGATGTAAGTGTGGAGATGGCCCTAAAAAATGTATATATATAAAAAAAGTGCTCTTATTTATTTTAGTAAAGTTAAAATTAAAGTTAAAGTACCAATGATTGTCACACACACACACACTAGGTGTGGCGAAATTATTCTCTGCATTTGACCCATCACCCTTGATCACCCCCTGGGAGGTGAGGGGAGCAGTGGGCAGCAGCGGTGGCCGCGCCCGGGAATCATTTTTGGTGATTTAACCCCCAATTCCAACCCTTGATGCTGAGTGACAAGCAGGGAGGTAATGGGTCCCATTTTTATAGTCTTTGGTATGACTCGGCCGGGGTTTGAACCCACAACCTACCGATCTCAGTAGATTTGAAATCAGAATAAGAAAGAATTAGGATGTGAATCATTTTAAAATTTGATCTCAAAATGGTTCTGTCATTGTCAAACATTGGAATATGGCACTGCCTTCTGGAATGTTTAAAAATGAAAACAAAAATGTATAGTTGTCAATATATCGGAACAATTCTCACCAATTGAGTGTAAATTTGAACTCTTCTCTTCCACATTTTATCTGCTACCAGTGGATGTTTCTTTGATGAAAAAGATTTATTTACAAAACGACTTCTAATATTGAGCCGGTCTTTTGAATGGCTCTTTGAAAGACCAATAAATTCCATCTCTAGAATGCAGAAATATGATACTCACTTCATCAAATGTATGTGCATGCTAACAGTACGTGTAGTTAGCATTAAAAAAAAAACAGGCGAGAATGTTTTCACTTTCGCTTTCAGTTGTGAAGTGTGAAGTGAATTATATTTATATTGCGCTTTTCTCTAGTGACTCAAAGCGCTTTACATAGTGAAACCCAATATCTAAGTTATATTTAAACCAGTGTGGGTGGCACTGGGAGCAGGTGGGTAAAGTGTCTTGCCCAAGGACACAACAGCAGTGACTAGGATGGCGGAAGCGGGGATCGAACCTGCAACAGTTGAGTTCTTGCTGCCACTAATAACCTCGTATGACACCATGCGCTTGAGTACTAGGCGGCATTAACCAGACCTGCCGTCAAGTTTCAAATTGGCCGACCATTATAAGAAATTCAACCGGAAAAGGTCATCACAGGAAGTTACATTATGGGTCTATCATGGGGTCGTTGTTTCTGGTCAAATTCATTTCAGTGTAACACCAAACAACGTACTAACACAACACCAGGGATTCATAAATATGAAATACAGTTTTGTCCTGATCCAGAATCCTCTAGACATGAAGTAACACCCATAACGTCACTTTTGCACTGTTAGAATAATTATGTATATATTATCACACAACTTTTATGCTTAAGGGCCATTGCTATAATTATTGTCAATTGTGCTGAATTGGTATTTTTCTTTGTCTGTGCAAAGCTGGCAATCCAAAAGATTGCAAGCCAGTCTCGTATCAGTGTCTGTGTCCTGGAACGGCCTGCTGACTGCCAAGGCCGAACAACGCCGTGACGCAGACAGAGCAGAGACAAGGCGATATCACCACTGTCAACACATTTGCATTTTTTGTATAATCGTGTCTGGGGCTGCTGATTACCTCACCTCCTTTAGCAGCAGCTTCAGTGATGTAACCAGGGACCTCCCAAATAAATAGAGGAAGCACGTGGGCTGGACTTTAGAGCGAAGTTTGGATCTGTAACTAGAGTACAGCCCAAATAACGTCTTTCCTCAATTGAGCAAAATTTAACTCTGTCTCTGCATGATTCCTTGCTTCTGGTCTGTTTTAATAGATGTCATCAGTGTTTGAACCTGACATGCACTCCTTCAATGAAATATAGTAATGCTGCCTAAGGTTTTGTTTGTGGCCCCATTTTGGTCTTTGACATGACACAAATACACACACTCAGTGTGTTAACATGCACTGAAAGTACAATCAGTCACTTAAGTTGTGTGAAATTCTCTTTTCAAAACACATGAAAAAACAAAAAGGTTTTTGCATGCAGCTTGTAACATCTCCAAGATTATCAACAGACAAAACTTTTACGTTTTTTCTTCTGATTATCTGATTCATGTAGGATTATCCTTAGTGGATAATAATAAAACATTATAATAATTTGTATTATTGCAACTACTTGGGGTTAACCCTCTCGTTTTGTTTCAAGCTTTCGTCAAGGTTCCTTGAACGCACCGCAGTTATGTGCTGTGGGATGCAAAAGTAAAACTTAAACAACACCGTCCGATGTTTCCACAAATATATTCATCATATTTGTATCTTTTTAACTTCACCACATCCAGATTCCCAAATGTTGCTGCTGTGCGTGACTACATGAAGGTGAGCTTTGATGATGTCATGACGTCTGCGTTGACTTAACAGTGAAGTGTTTCATGCTGGATTTGTGGCCACCAGAAGGAATGAACCATTTTGCATTGTAGCAAGGTACTGTTAAACATTCCTAGTTTGATTCTATCAACCTTATTATTGAGTTTTGACACCAAAATTGATTTTATCCAAACTTTTATGACATCGTATTTTATAACTGACTGACTGAGCCAATCAATGGCCACGATACTGAATAGCGTGCTCTGATTGGTTTAGTTTCATCTATTATTGATCATTTTAGTTATTTTGGACATGTTTTATGCTTAAATGCTTAATTTAGGCCCAAAAATCTGTTATAGTCTAGCCACAAACTTTGAGGCGTGCCGTGGCTGAGGACGACTGTATTATAGCAATATAGTCACATATTTTATTAAATGTTAATAAAATGTCATGTTGAGACATGTATTGGATATTCTGATTGTCAGCGTTTTCCCCATCCCTGCTGTTCCAGACTAATAAAAGTGTATTAAGTGACACACGTGTGAAGTGTTGCCATGGTGTGTGAAGTGTTCGACGTGCTCTTCTGCGAGTGTGTGCACAGGAAAGCAAATCATGCATTATTAGCAAATGAATATGTGTCCACTTATTGAGCTTCTCTCACCCCTGTCGCCTGTGGACCACACTCGTAATTACAGCAGATTGCTTTGATAGATTGGGCTCCTCGTCCAAGTGGGCTGAGGGCTTCTTGTCGAAACACTCAGCAGCCCGCCGGCAGCTGCACACAGGTCTGTGTGTGGAAACACTTTGATGTTTTCATGCTAAACTACATGTTGTTCGTTGGGATCTTCTTTAATGTCTCCACTGACTGATCAATTGCTCACATGTGACTTACAGATTGATAAAGTGCATTTGTGACCCATATAGCACGTCACACTGAGAACCCCCTTTTTTATCAGTACCATACTTGCCAACCTTGAGACCTCCAATTTCGGGAGGTGGGGGGTGGGGGGCGTGGTCGGGGTGGGGCGGGGGCGTGGCTAAGAGGGGAGGAGTATATTTACAGCTAGAATTCACCAAGTCAAGTATTTCATATATATATATATATATATATATATATATATATATATATATATATATATATATATATATATATATATATATATATATATATATATTTATTTAAGAAATACTTGACTTTCAGTGAATTCTAGCTATATATATATATATATATATATATATATTTATTGTATTATATATATATATATATATATGAATAAAAGAAATACTTGAATTTCAGTGTTCATTTATTTACACATATACACACACATAACACTCATCTACTCATTGTTGAGTTAAGGGTTGAATTGTCCATCCTTGTTCTATTCTCTGTCACTATTTTTCTAACCATGCTGAACACCCTTTCGCCGGTACCCAGAAAGGTTTCGAGTACCACCAAAAAAACGGAATCTCTGAAGACAGTATAAAAATCTGTGTTAAAGGTGTACAATTACTGTTTGTATAATAAGCATGTTATTGTTTACAAATGAGGGTTAAGAGTTCAGTACTAAAAAAAAAAAAAAGAATGTGGCTTAAGTACAGTTTTTTAATTGAGCTGCTGCATTTTTTGGTTGGGTTGTTTATTTATTTTCAGTAACTTCTACATTTCTAAAAGGGGAGTAATGTAATAGAGTGATCTATGTTTGTCTGTTGCCATCTCCTGGTGAATGTTGGCTATAGCGTACTGGGGTTACTTTTTGGTTGGCCAACGATTTACGTGGTGTTGCGCACCTGACGTCAAGTGTGTGAGTCTGTTCTGAAGTCTACAGTAAAGAGACGTACTTCATCACCTCGCCTGGTTATTGCCTCCAACTCAATATATTACAACAACATTGCTGTTTACGGCAGACGAACTGCTTTACGGTAGAATAAAACATGACTGCTGTTGTTGTGTGTTGTTACCGCGCTGGGAGGACGTTAATGAAACTGCCTAACAATAAACCCATATAAGAAACCAAGAACTCGCCCTCCATCATTCTACAGTTATAACGTGTTTGGGCAGGCATGCTGTTTATACTGTGGGAAAGCGGACGTGAATACAGGCTGTCGACACGTCACTCAGGTCCCCATGGAGCTGGAGGGGGCGTGGCTTCCAGCTCCGCCTGAATTTCGGGAGATTTTCAGGAAAAATTTGTCCCGGGAGGTTTTCGGGAGAGACGCTGAATTTCGGGAGTCTCCCGGAAAATCCGGGAGCGTTGGCAAGTATGATCAGTACACATGGTAGTGGTAAAGTCCATTTGCAGCCATAGCTGCCCTACAGGGTAGACCAGGGGCCGGCAACCCGCGGCTCTTTAGTGCCGCCCTCGTGGCTCCCTGGAGCATTTAAAAAAAAAAATTGAAAATGGAAAAAAATACGTTTTTTGTTGTAGTATGTTTGTATTTGGTGAACATCGTTTTGTCCTACTAATTTCAACGTTTCTTGAACTCACCATAGTGTGGACCGTGACGCAACATTTTGTTTACATGTAAAATATTCCACTCCTCCGTTTTATACTGTGCGTGAATGCACAAAGATGTGCTTAGTTGATGTTATTTACTTGTGTGGAGTGCTAATCAGGCATTGTTGGAGCCTATCTATATTATTTATTAATTGTTAATTGTTTTGATAATGAAATCAATTAATGCCAATGATGATGTTGATCAATTATTGGATTTCATTGTGATTGACTGATTGTTTTCAGCTGCTCACGCTCCTACTGGTGAGCCACTTCCTCCTCCTATAATTAAGAAGACAGGACAGCTGGGTGCGCTTTGTCTGTCTATCATGTTGAAGGGGTGAGGAGTGAAACAGTTTGTTTACCGCTAAATAAGTTATTTTGATTATGTTGAAGTCAACCACGGAGAATACGTTTTGTTTGTGAAATTAAATTATGATCATTTGGAATCTCGACATATCTCCGCGAGTGCTTATTAAGGAATTTACTGAGTCAAACACCTCCTCGGGACTACTCTGCATGACTTTATTTTTATTTTTTTTTCGAAATTTTTGGAACGCAAGAGTAGCCGTAACAAGTAAACACACTTCACTGAAGACCCGAAGGATCAAGCACGATCGCTCTGCACCGAGGACAGAAAGCAGCAGACGGGCGGTGAGTAAATCAGCTGATGACGTCATGAATGAATGAATGAACGCGCCGCTGCGCTGTATGGAATCATTCGAACGCTATGGAAAGGAAAGTTGCAGATTGTGGATGTGAAATGCAATTAAACAGGATGTTGGAAGGACATTTAACAATGAAATAAGTGGACATTAAATTGAGCTGTGTGATTATCTGGAATGATGTCTGGCACACCCAGCTGAGGCTGACGACATACTGAGAACGCGCATTGCTTCGCGCAGAGGCAGACTGGGCTTTGGTTGATTGATTGAGACTTTTATTAGTAGGTTGCACAGTGAAGTACATATTCCGTACAATTGACCACTAAATGGTAACACCCGAATAAGTTTTTCAACTTGTTTAAGTCGGGGTCCACTTAAATTGATTCATGATACAGATATATACTATCAGATATACACTATCATTATAATGAAGTCATCACACAAGATAATCACATTGAATTATTTACATTATTTACAATCCGGGGTGTGGAGGGGGGGGGGGTTAGGTTTGGTTGGGTTGTTATCATCAGTCATCAACAATTGAGAACAGAGAAATGGATATTGGAACAGTGTAGGTCTGACTTGGTAGGATATGGACAGCAAGTAGTAGAGAGAGAGAGAGAGAGAGAGCATAAGAAAAAGTATCTGCATTTGATTGTTTACATTTGATTATTAACAATCCGGGGAGGGTGTTAGTTTAGGGTTGTAGCTGCCTGGAGGTGAACTTTTATTGCGGTTTTGAAGGAGGATAGAGATGCACTTTCTTTTATACCTGTTGGGAGCACATTCCACATTGATGTGGCATAGAAAGAGAATGAGTTAAGACCTTTGTTAGATCGGAATCTGGGTTTAACGTGGTTAGTGGAGCTCCCCCTGGTGTTGTGGTTATGGCGGTCATTTACATTAAGGAAGTAGTTTGACATGTACTTCGGTATCAGGGAGGTGTAGCGGATTTTATAGACTAGGCTCAGTGCAAGTTGTTTTACTCTGTCCTCCACCCTGAGCCAACCCACTTTGGAGAAGTGAGTAGGAGTGAGGTGGGATCTGGGGTGGAGGTCTAGAAGTAATCTGACTAGCTTGTTCTGGGATGTTTGGAGTTTAGATTTGAGGGTTTTGAAGGTGCTAGGGTACCAGGAGGTGCATGTGTAATCGAAAAAGGGTTGAACGAGAGTTCCCACCAGAATCCTCATGGTGCTTTTGTTGACCAGAGAGGAGATTCTATAGAGAAATCTCGTTCGTTGGTTGACCTTTTCGATTACCTTGGTTGCCATTTTATCACAGGAAAGATTAGCCTCTAGAATGGAACCTAGGTAGGTGACCTCATCCTTCCTGGTGATAACAATGTCACCCACTTTTATAGTGAAGTCATTGACTTTCTTAAGGTTGATGTGGGACCCAAATAGGATGGATTCTGTTTTACCCAAGTGTATGGATAGCTTGTTGTCAGCGAGCCAGGTGCAAGTTCTACAGAGTTCAGCACTGAGGATTTTCTCCACCTGTGACTTGTCCTTGTCTGATACCAGCAGGGCCGAGTCATCCGCAAACAAGAACAATTCACAGTCGCATGCCGATGACAAGTCGTTTATGTAAATTAGGAACAGTAAAGGCCCCAATACACTGCCTTGGGGGACTCCACAGTTTACTGAGAGGGGGGGGGGCACGGTGCCGTTCACCTCTACCACCTGCTCCCTCCCCTCCAAGTAAGATTGCATCCAGCTCGATGAGGTTTTGTTAAATCCGATTGCTCTGAGCTTATCCAACAGTATAACGTGGTTAACGGTGTCAAAGGCCTTCTGAAGATCCAGCATGACCATGCCGCAGTATTTGCCCGCGTCCAGAAGGCATGTGTCAGTGGAGTGGTTAGTTCTGAAGCCGGATTGGAATTTGTACATGAGTTTATTAGTGGCAAGGTAACTATCGACCTGTTCATAAACTACTTTTTCCATTACTTTCAAAATGGAACTGAGAATAGAAACAGGTCGGTAGTTGCCAGGTTCCAATTTGCTTCCTTTTTTAAAGAGGGGAGTTACTCTTGCTATCTTAAAATCTTTTGGTACTTGGCCTTGTGTAATTGATAGGTTTATTATGTGTGTGATGATCGGGGCAGTGATGGAGGCAGAGTCCCTGAGGAATCTGGAGGGAATATTATCAAGGGTGGAGCGCGCTCAATTTTTTAAACACCTCATCAGCTGTGACCATTTCTAATTTGAAATCATTGTTGGATACTCCTAGCTTTCTGTAGAAGGCTTTAATGTGTTCTACACACGGGCGAGTGCACGAGGAGGCTAAATGGACTAAAGACTTTGATGGCTGATGTTAGAAATTCTGATAAAGTCAATGATGAATTTGAAGTGTTTAAAGGAGCTGTGGATGAATTTAAAAATGCTCAAAAATCTGTGCAAGAATTCTTATTAGAAGAGGAAAAGGAAAATGATTATTATGACTGGTATGAACCCAGAATAATAAATTAGAATTATTTCATGAAAGACGTTGAAACATGGAAAAGAGAAATTGCACAATCAAAAGTTGGACCACTGGACAGCATATCAAATGTATTTCACAAATCAAAGTCTGCCACTGAATCAAAAGCCTCCAGATGGTCCTCAGTATCCTCAGAATTAAAAATGGCCAAAGCTGAAAAGGCTGCTACAATGGCTCGAGCTGCTGCACTGAAGGAAAAACACACCTTGCAACTGGAGGAAACAAAGCTTAAAGCAAAGATGGAGCAAATGGAGTTGGAAGCAGACCTCGCAGCATCAACTGCTAAAATACAAATCCTTCAAAGTGATTTAATTCATGAAAGCCATGACGTGGCTCAGGAACCTCCGGGTGATGGCATGACTGAGTATTATGATTCTCACCATGAAAGAGAAACTATGGAGAGCAATGTGGACTTTATAGAGTTCAGGAAGAAAAGATTGACCGGTTTTGGGCCATGCTAGGGAGAGATGGAAGATTCCAGACTCTAGTGCATTTGATGAAAGCACTTTTGTGCGTGTCACACAGCAATGCATCACCAGAGAGGGTGTTCAGCATGGTTAGAAAAATAGTGACAGAGAATAGAACAAGGATGGACAATTCAACCCTTAACTCAACAATGAGTAGATGAGTGTTATGTGTGTGTATATGTGTAAATAAATGAACACTGAAATTCAAGTATTTATTTTATTTATATATACATATAATAAAATAAATATACATATAGCTAGAATTCACTGAAAGTCAAATATTTATTTTATATATATATATATATATATATATATATATATATATAGCTTGGTGAATTCTAGCTGTAAATATACTCCTCCCCTCTTAACCACCCCCCCACCCCCCACTTCCCGAAATCGGAGGTCTCAAGGTTGGCAAGTATGTCCAGGATGTACACCACCTTCCGCACGAATGCAGCTGAGATAGGCTCCAGCACCCCCGCGACCCCAAACGGGACAAGCGGTAGGAAATGGATGGATGGATGGAAGGGATTTTGCCCTCTTACAATGACAATAACAAAAAAACATGTTTTTCATGACCTATGTGCTAGTATTGTATGTCTGGCCACGCCGTCCCCAAAGGGTAGACTGACGGAAACGTAGCTGCCATTTTGCGCAAACATCCTCTCCTGTGAAAGTATTATACTATCAAATGTGTATCTCAATCTGTGTGTCTGTAATCATATCTGCTTGTCAATGTTCTAATCTGTGTGTCTTTTTTTTAAGCAAAATCAACTTTTCTTATCTGTTGGTACCCTTTTGTTTTTGTGTACTTGGGATCCCCGTAAGTCCTGAAAATGTTAAATCAAACCATAGAAGAGATATTTATAAAACAATCTTTATTTATTATTTATTAGCCTTTATTTAACCAGGTAAAATCCCATTGATATCAAAGATCTCTTTTCCAAGGGAGACCTGGCCAAGAGGGCAGCAGCAAGGTTACATTAAAAACAGTAAACAATACATAAAACATCACATTTACAACATTAAAACTTGCTCACATGACACATGTGCATACAGACAAGATAGACTGTAATCCTTTCACAGAAGCTTTAAACTCATTCAACGTAACTAGGGTTTGAAGTTTAATGTTCGATTGTAGGTTATTCCAAGCCTTCGGTGCTGAAAACCTAAATGCTTTCTTGCCCAGTTCAGTTTTTACTTTGGGGACGACAAATTGCAGAACATTCATTGCACGAAGATTGTGACTTCCTTGTTTCTTTGTTAAAAGACAAGACAGATAAGATGGAGTGATACCCAGAATGGTTTTGTAGATGAAAACATACCAATGATTGAGGCGTCGAGCACATAAAGATGTCCAGTTAACCATTGAGTATAACACACAATGGTGAGTAAGGGGAGCGCAGTTGGTGATGAATCTCAGTGCCTTGTGGTACACACTATCCAGCTTGTGGAGACAACCAGCAGCAGCATTCATGTACAACACATCTCCATAGTCAATAACAGGTAAAAAGGTTGTTTCCACCAATTTCTGTTTCACAGTAAAAGAAAAGCAAGACTTGTTTCTATAATAAAATCCCAGTAAAAGTTTCAGTTTTTTTTTTACAACATACTGAATGTGCACCTTAAAACTCAAGTGGTCATCAATTAAAAATCCTAAATATTTAAAAGCAGATACTAACATAATTTGTTGCCCATTTCTTGTTAAAATGTTCACACACAGTGCTGATCTTACAGTTTTTGATGTGGTAAAGAGCATACACTTTGTTTTCTCTGCATTTAAAACCAGTTGAAGATAGCAAAATTGTTCTTGTACTCTGTCAAATGCATGTTGTAGATATTTAAAAGCCTCAGCAAGAGTGGGTGCTGTGCAGTATATGACAGTATCATCAGCATAGAAATGGAAAGTTGAGTTCGGAATATTCTGTCCAAGATTATTTATGTAAATAGTGAATAATAAGGGGCCCAACACAGAACTTTGAGGGACACCCTTTTTCACTTGCAGTACGTCCGAGGAGGAACCTTCTATCTGAACAGCCTGAGTTCTACTTGTGAGGTATTTTGCAAACCATCCAACTGCTTGCTGAGAAAAACCAATAGCTGAAAGACGTTTGATTAAAATGACATGATCAACAGTATCAAATGCCTTTGAAAAGTCAATAAAGAGGGACAGACAGCACTGCTTCTTGTCAAGAATCTTGTCTTATTTCAAACTAGCTCCAAATGAGACAGTTGGAATTTGAGACTTAAGTGGCGTATTTTGCCATGGTTACTTTAGTGGACATCTCCATATATGGCAGAGGTTTACCTGAGGAGCTTTGCACGATGCCGCCATTTTTATTCAGCTGTAGTCAATAAGTTCCTTCTTTTTCTCTGCCCCCTTGCTATGTGGCAGACTGGCTTGTACAAACCCCGTTTCCATATGGGTTGGGAAATTGTGTTAGATGTAAATATAAACGGAATACAATGATTTGCAAATCATTTTCAACCCATATTCAGTTGAATATGCTACAAAGACAACTTATTTGATGTTCAAACTGATAAACATTTTTTTTTTGCAAATAATCATTAACTTTAGAATTTGATGCCAGCAACACGTGACAAAGAAGTTGGGAAAGGTGGCAATAAATACTGATAAAGTTCTCCAAAGCATTCACACATGGTTTTCTACACCAAAATTAATCTGTTTATTAAATTTTTTCAACTTCTTCTTCTTCTCCATATTTTGGCGCACTCTATGTCAGAAAAATTGTATTTAAATTATCAAAAAACTTTCCGTTCTGAGTTCTCAATGAACAGACAAGAAGCGGTCTTTGTTGCACCAAGCCAAACGCTTGGAAGATTCCGCTGTGGACGATGGAATGAGACGGGAGGGGTCATCCATTGTCCTCGAATACCTGCCCAAGCTGAATCCAGGACGAACCCAAGCCTGAGGGATCTTCTTCTTTTGTCTTCAATGTGACCGACAACAATGACTGTTTACATACTCCCCATTCCTGCTGAGACAGGTGTTGTTGCGTAAACATTGAAATCTCTAAATAAAAGAGGAGACGGAAACCTTCTTCGTCAGAGCGTGGTGCAGGACTGTGCAGAGAGTGTAGCGGCCATGTCTTTCCTCAATATTGAGTCCAAATTGAATTCTGTCTCTGTTTGATTCTTTGCCTTTTGTCCTGTGTAATAGATGTCCTGTGTTTGAACGTGACACTCTACCTTCTACATTTTTCACCCAATTCAAACCGTTCCAACTTCAAACTGTCCAGCCTATGGGGAATCGCGGGCTGTCCTTTGACAAATTCCAAAAACTCCCAGAATTCCAAGTTTTCCGGGACATTTTTCCCCATTTAAAATGAATTGGCCGTTTTTCAAACTTCCACCATTTCCACATTTTTCAACCGGTTAAAACCATTCCACCTTCAACATATTTCACTCAGGCTGGACATTCAAACTATCATTCCAAGTTTTTTCAAACCCTTTTTTGACCCTTTATTCTGGCGACTACTTCTTTCACATTTTTCAACCCACTTCAACCGTTCGACCGTCCAAACATTGGTCTTAATCAGGACAAAAAACAAAGTTGTTTTTTCAAACTGGAAATATTCCCGGTTTTCCCGAAATTCCAGGAATTTCTTAATACCATTTCTCAATTACAAATGTTACTACTTCAACATTTCCTGACCGATTCGAAAATTCCAACACCAACTCATTCAGACAATTCAAGTTTTTTACCATTTTCAAAAAAATTCCCACTTTTCCCGAAATTCACAAATTTTTGGGAAATTCCCATTGAAATCAATGGGACATTCTTCAAAATTCCACAACTCCCACATTTTTCATCTGATTTAAACTGTTCCAACTTCAAAATATTCAGCCTGTTTGGAAATTGTGTGCTCTACTTCAACAATTCTAAAAAAAAAAATCCAGGATATCAGTTCAACGTCAGCATTGGAGCATTCACACGCAATTCCTTCAGGAATTGCCTCATCTAGTTTCTTGTGTTTTTTTATTGAACAAACTTGACATCGGGGAGAAAGAGGAACAAAATAACTTTCAACTTGTAGGAACGTTTGTAGGGCATCTGTGTGCTGAAGAACGGATAAGTATAACTATTTTGCAGTTCCTTTACTTAGCCAAGGTCTTTAAACCAGTACGCGGTTTAATTTTTATGAATTTTTACAAACTTTAATTTCAATAAACAAAGCTACAATTAGTGGACTGACTCTTTTAAAGGTATTTACAGAGGAATATCAAGTATTCAGCCGGACTTCGATATAGCGAGGCAA
Organism: Nerophis lumbriciformis; assembly: GCF_033978685.3. Taxonomy (NCBI): domain Eukaryota; kingdom Metazoa; phylum Chordata; class Actinopteri; order Syngnathiformes; family Syngnathidae; genus Nerophis; species Nerophis lumbriciformis. The sequence goes on along the minus strand of NC_084551.2, from coordinate 29,423,793 downwards.
ACCTCTCACTGGACCTCGTAGTTTGAAGAGAAATGTGAAATGAAATACGGGTAGGATGAAGGTAAATTACATCAAATATTCACTATTTACTTGGTTACATGCTGTAAAAGTAGTTAAAGACTGTGCTCCAATGTGGCTCCAATTTGTCTCCAATGTGGCCCCAATGTCACTTGCATGCGCAGTTCGATGAAGTGTAAACAAAGGAAGTTGACTGGAAGTTGATCTGTCGAAATATGCTACCTCTTATAGATGAAGAGTTGACTTTTAATTGGCACGACAAGTAAGTGATTATTTTATTTGATATCAACATCTGTGCTTTGAAACGTAAGGTATCTTTTGATGCAGCAGTAGCAGCACTGGGGGGTGAATGTCACCCCCCAGTGAGGTGACATTCACATCCCAAGAGGCTTTTTTAGACAAAGCGTCTCATTTCGCCTGGGCACCGGATTATGTGTTAGTGTAAAACAAATGCAGGAGGAGGAAAAAGATCATTGTAAAAAGGAAAGTATCGTGCTCAACCAAAGATGACGTAAAAGTAGCAACCGGTCGTATTTCCTTTTACACTGCAGTCACATTTGAAAAGATCAGATTCCAGTCGGAATCGGAGTACCTCCTGATGTGGCCCAAATCTGATGCAAAAATATCAGATTTTAAGCACATCGGAATGTTTGAACCGGCAAAAAACTATCCGATATGTGTCACTTCAGAACAAAAAAATCAGATTTGGTGTGCAGTGTAAAAGTAGTCAGTCACTATGTTTCCATGTACTAAATTTGTCTGATGTCTAAAAAATAGTTTGGTTTTCTGTATTGTTACACCTACATGTGAAGTCCAAGTGTCCATGCACTACCTCTAATGCAACTATTGGTCAGACGCCGTTTGCCACCCGTACACTGGGGGGGGGGCGCTTATTTCCTTTAAGCGGCTACATTGTATTGCTTTTCCGGATGGTCTATGACGTCATAGTAGACATCTGCGGCTCCTTCTGAGTCACAAGAGCTTTGCTCTGTTGTACATGATGTCCACTGTAATATTGGCACAGTTTACAAATATTACGTCTCTCATGATCTCTCATGATTGCGCTACGAACATGACGCTACTACCAAAAATGTTTTGGAGCAGATGCAGAGAGAGTTTTTTCAAAGGAATTTTTGCAATGACAATCATGGAGTTAATTTATAAGGCTCTGTGGATTGATGGAAAGAGATTTAAATCCGAAAGAAAATTTAGTGCGTTCCCCGACCGATACTGTTCCAGATGAGGTTGCTATTGTACTGGACTATCTTGCCATTTGTGTGGAATACAGAGTTATTGTTCATCAGTTGGGAGTGCACAAATGCAGCATGAAGTGGTTTGTGTAGGCTTTCTTCTCTGCCTTGTAATATACTTGCTTCATTCTCTTGCGTCTCATTCGTGTTTTGTTCGGGAGTACGACTTAAGTACTGGCATTCTTCATTACCTGGGCGACCTTGTTAAATAAATCTTTCTTTTTTTCTCCCATCGATGCACTTCCAAATGTTCTGTTTTTTAAATTGGGAGGCAAATAAACAGTCTGTTCTTCATTACAATGGTTTATTATGTTTTTATTGACGGGTGTCTGCTCCCGGTTGTATACGGCACATTGAGACTGGAGCATGTGCGATACAAAGTGTCCCCTCTGCAGCCCACAACAACATACGAGATCTAGTTTTCAATTGCATAATCAAGGTGAGTTAGTCAACTTAAACATTTTAGATGAAATAGACATATCATGGAATGATATTTGGAAAAATGCCAATAAGCCCTTCAGAAGAATTAAAGATAAGCTGAGTCAATTTAAGATTTTGAATAGATTGTATTTTACATCTCTCCGATGAGGTGGCGACTTGTCCAGGGTGTACCCCGCCTTCCGCCCGATTGTCGCTGAGATAGGCTCCAGCGACCGCGGAGGGAATAAGCAGTAGAAAATGGATGGATGGATGGTATTTTACATCTTCTCAGCTGTTCAAAATTGGTGTAGTAGATAGCAAGTTATGTATGGAGTGTCGGGCAGCCGAGGGAACTTTTGTTCATTTATTGTGGGAATGTCAGAGAATAAAAGAGTTATGGTTGAAAACAACAAAAGATGCAAACACATCCCTAAATATAAATATCCCAATGACACTGCAAACGTATATTCTTGGTGATCTGCATCAATTTAGTGTCATCAAGGAGTAAAAATGCATTTCTTTCAAGAAGCATCGTAACAAAAAGGGTAATACTAAAAAAATGGATAGATGTTGATAGTCCAACTCATACTGCCTGGTATACACAAGCTATGGAGATGATATCAGTAGAAAAACTGCATTTAGTTTAGATAATAATGAGTCATTTTTAGAATATAGGATTCATTATTTAAATTTGTTTTAACTATTAAATGAACCTAAAGTATGACTTATTTTATCTTTGTGAAAATATTGGACACAGTGTGTTGTCAAGCTTATGAGATGTGATGCAAGTTTAAGCCACTGTGACACTATTGTTATTTTTTTAATATGTTTTTATTTTTTATAAATGGCTGTGATGATGTCAATGAGGGATTTCTAATCACTGCTGTGTTGGAATTCTTATTAATATTGATACTGTTGTTGATATTATTCATTTTTGTTTGACTACTTTTGGATTGTTTTGTGTCATGTTTGTGTGTCCTCTCAATTGCTCTGTTGATTGCTATTCTGAATGTTGCTGGGCCGGGTTTGGTTTTGGAATTGTATTATTGTATTATTGTGTTTTATTTTGTTGGATTCATTAATTGATTACAAAAATATATAAAGGTGTGTTAGCCCCGACTTTTTAAAAACCCCACACAATCGGATTTTGTGTTTCCATGGGTTGTAGGAGGCTTATTCAGACTTGAACTATTTGAGAAATCAGACAAATTTAGTTCATGGACACGTACTGACTGGCATACCATTTGTGTAGAAGTCTCAACTCGAGTGAACTGAATGCTAATACTAAGAGGCTAACGCTAAATATGATGCGTTTATGCTGTTGCCATGAGATGAAAACTGACATTTATTATTTATATATTGTTATTTACAATGGATCATAAGGATTCACCTGACAATCATGAATTTATCTTTACTGAGCGGATAACTTTCTGACTGTTGGAGACTAATGACAAAAGCCTGTCTTTATGTACAATTTGGTACACTTTGGTTTTAAATCATGTTGTTTTGTATATTATTGATTTGTATCCCATTTACTTATTCATCCATCTTCTTCCACCTATCCAAAGTCGAGTTGCAGGGGCAGCAGCCTAAGCAGAGAAGCCCAGACTCCCCTCTCTCCAGCCACTTCATCCAGCTCTTCTTGGGGGACCCCGAGACGTTCCCAGGCCAGCTTGGAGACATAGTCTCTCCACCGTGTCCCAGGTCTTTTCCGTGGTCTCCGACTGGTCGGACACACACTAAAGGGAGGCGTTCGGGGGACATTCTGACCAGATGCCTGAACCACCTCATCTGGCTCCTCCTGAATGGCAGAGCTTTTCACCCTATCTTTAAGGGAGAGACCTGTCACCCGAGGGAAGAAACTAATTTCAGCCGCTTGTACCCGTGATCTTGTCCTTTCGGTCATAACCCAAAGCTCATTACCATAGGTGAAGATTGGAACGTAGATCGACCAGTAAATTGAGAGCTCTGCCTTCTGGCTTAGCTCCTTTGTCACGATGACGGACTGATGCAGGGTCCGCATCAATACAGACGCCGCACCAATCCGCTCGGTCGATTTCATGATCCACTCTTCCCTCACTCGTGTACAAGACCCTGAGGTACTT